>NW_012157394.1:0-2627 GCF_000151545.1 Saprolegnia parasitica CBS 223.65
TTCCAGTACGCGTCGCCATCGCTCTCGACGACCTACGTTCTCTCGCACTTTCACTCGGACCATTATGGCGGTCTTGGCCGGGTCCGTCGGCGATTTTTACGGGGTGCAACTAACCTCGGTGCTAGTCGTTCTCAGCGGGCATTATCTACTGTACGCCGACGACAGCACGGCTCGTGCAGCTCTGCCTCGGTGTCGACAAGTACGTCTTGTCATCGAGGCTGCGAACGGCATCTCGAGGATGCATGTAGAAAGTACCTGCATCCGTTGCCGCTGCACCAGCCGTATGTGCTTGCAGACCACAAGGCGCAGATGACGTTCATCGACGCCAACCACTGCCCGGGGGCCGCGATCATCTTGTTTCAGTTCCAGTCGGGCAAAACGTTCCTCCACACCGGTGCGCCGTGGACCTCTATGCGTCCAAACTCAAACTTTTCTGCAGGCGACTTTCGCTACGACCCGAGCATGCTGCTCAATCGCTACTTGTCGCCGTTCACAAACTCAAACCAACGCTTGGACGGCGTGTACCTTGACACCACGTACTGCGACACACAGCACTGCCACCCGACGCAGGTTGATTTCTTAGTCCTAAGAGCATGTACAACGATGTGCCTAGGCAGTTGCAATCGCCGAAGCCAAGCGTCTCGTCGACCTCCATCAAAATGACCGTCCACTCTTCTTGGTCGGATCGTACTCGATCGGAAAGGAGCGGCTCTTCATGGACGTACGCGTCTGTTGCTAATATACCATGTCGCTCACTGCATGTAGGTGGCTGCCCACTTGGACTGCAAGGTGTTTGTCGAACGGGCCAAGCTGTCACTGCTCTCGTGCTTTGAGTGGCCCGAGACCGAGCTCGTACGTTGCCGCTTCTTCCGCCCATGGTCCTCACGTGACATGACGTGCGTAGCGGCGCCTCACGACCGAGTCGTCGACCACCAAGTACAATCGTACTAATGCTGCTGTGTCCAACTCACGATGTGATCGTAGCTTGCACGTCGTGCCCATGAACCACTTGAACTTTGACGGGATGCGCGCGCTTCTTGCGAAACACCGGCTCCGCTTCCGCAAGGTGATTGCGCTCCAGCCGACGGGATGGACCTTCTCGCGCAAGAAGGGTCCCTCCGTTTCGTCCAAGCGCACGCAAATGAACGACGCGCTCGTCATTTACGGCATCCCGTACAGCGAGCACTCGAGCTTTGACGAGCTCTGCGCGTTCACAAAGGCGTTTGACCCGAAAGTGATCATTCCGACGGTCTCTTCGTCCTCTTCGATGTCATCTTCCCTCACAATACCTCCAATCGCATAGGTCAACTGCACCAAGTCGTCCGAGCAAGTCGCGCTCCTCCGGCAAACGTGCTTTAACAACCTCACCCATCATTTTGCCCATCAGCCCTAACACCTCGTCGTTGTGCATGTACAACTATGCCTACTAGAGCTATCTACTAGACTATCCTTTCTACATATTGAGCGGCCAATGCCTAGTCTCCTTTGATGCAGATCAATCCATGACGCGCAAGCAAGAAGCATGGTGCTGCCTTTGTCAAGAAGACATTTTTAGCAGTTGTTGATACTCCTGGTCATACCAGCCCCCAGGCGATTAATGTGCCGTCTGCAGTCTGCAGTCTATGCAGTAATTGATTGGACAAAATAGAATACTGTCGACGCTGCATTTGGTGCGGCGCTGGCGTCGACTGCTTTGCGACGTAGTGTGGTAGCGTTGGTTGGATCGCACGACCAGGAGACATTCCTCAAAACAACGGACACGCTGCCACGTATGGTACTATTAACACAGCACAATCGTTTCTAGTATGAAAATACTTCTTTACGCGGGCAATCAACGCCTTGAAGATATTTCCGGGCCATTGATTTTTAGAGCCGGCCAGGCTAGCTAGCTCGACCCGAGCGATGCAGCCGCGGAGAGTACTGTACAAAAGCGCGTCGCCTCATGGACTTTTTGATGCACACAGCGTCGCAGGTCACAATCCGATCGAGCGGCTGCGAGGTCAGCGGACGAGCAAGAAGTCTCGTCTCTCCAATCGGATCTAGTAACAGCGCATCAGACGTCAGCGAACGTCGCGCGTCGCCTCTCGGCCGACCACGAGAAGGCGCTGGCCGATGCCACTGCCACCCTCGCAGCCAACTGCGCCGAGTTCCGAGACAAGTGCGAAGACGCAGCGCGCGGCCGCCGTGTGGCGGCGACGTTGACGAAACGAATCAGTGGACCGTCTTCTCGGGGCCGCTGATGGAGGACACGGACTTTGACACGGACATTGAGATGGGTCTTGGTGAACCACCGCCGGCACTGCCAGTCCTCGTCGCGGCCGCAGAGCTCCAGGCAGAACGCGAGGCTTACGAGGCGCTCAAAGCGCAAGCCGACGACGCAGCAACACGCGCTGCATCGAACGAGCTGCGCCTCGAGAACAAGATTTTGAAGCTCATGACGACCATCAACGATCTCTCGGCCAGCGTCAACGCGCTCTTGACAGACCAGTCGGCGCTCGCAGAGGCCAAGACGAAGTTCCAGGAGGAGACGACGAACCTCGCGTCGCGCGCAGCCGCTTTAGATGCGGCGCTGCAGACACGCAGGCCAAGACGAAAGTTCTTCGATAGAGGTTTCCAGCTCACGGATC
>NW_012157395.1:0-714 GCF_000151545.1 Saprolegnia parasitica CBS 223.65
GCATGGCGCCGTACGCGAGGCTCGTCGTCATAGTCAAGCCGAGGACGTCGTGGACGAGCACGACATCGTCCATGAGCACTTGAATGGACGGAAGCTTGCAACACTCGTGGGCAAACTGGCCTAGTACGCCAACCAACTCCAGTGCACCAAAAAATTTGGATAAAGTACCTCGAAAGTTGGGCACATTCTCGCGCAGACCCATGCTCAAGAGGAAGAGCACGACCTCGACGTGGCCGAGACGGACGGCCACATGCAGGAGCGTGTCGCCGAGCACGATGCGTCCGTCTTCGATTGCGGCAAAGAAAAGTTGCTTCTCGTCCAAGTGTTTCTCGAGCTTGGCTTCGTGGCGCATCGAGTCGTGGATGCTCTCGATGCGGCCTTCGATGCGATTGCTCACGTCAATGTACGCCGCGCGGGAGATCTACACCATGTCGACAACACTAGCATGCGAGCCAACGCGACGGACCTGAAAGGCCATCGAGGCCTCGTGAAAATGCGTCTCGAGCTTGGCGACATTGCCGTGAAACGTGTGCTTGACCTAGTGCTCGAGGGACTAGAGTCAGCGTCGTACTACGCGCTAGCTACCATCTTGCGAAAGTGGACGACTTCGGTCGCATCGGCGCTCAGGTTTTGGTCCATGCGACTCGCAATGCAGCTTGCAATAGCATCGGCTTTGAAACGCTGCAAAGCGTCGGTTTTGCCTCGTCGCGTTAG
>NW_012157395.1:37936-39846 GCF_000151545.1 Saprolegnia parasitica CBS 223.65
AGCTCTCGCTGCGAATCTGGTCACGCGATGTGGGCGAGAGGCGGTCCCAGAACGAGTCGCGTGCGCTCGGGTCTGGCGGGACGTCCGTGTTGGGCTCGTTCGTCGACGCGATGCTCTGGTCGAGGGACATCGAGTCGTTGCTTTGGCGCGAGCTCGCTTTAAGGAGCCACGGTACAAAGGTCGAGTTGCGATTTGGGTCAAAGGGCGATGCCACGTACGAGTGGCCACCGCCGCGCGAGAGCGTCATCGGAAGCTCGAGCGCCTCGGACTTGAACGGGGCGCCGCTGCGGTAGCGCAGAAAGAGGACGGCGGCGAGACCGCCCACAAGAACGAGTGCGCCGACGACGATGCCGGCGATCGTGGCGTCGTCCATATTACCGTTGTTGCTGCGCAAAAAGCCAAGTGCGACCAAGCGCCATTACAAGATCGCGTATAAGTCCAGCAGGCACGTGGGACACGCCAGCCGTGACCAACATGTGCGTAGCTCCTGGCGTGATTCGAGCATGTCTGCGGCCGAAAGTATCTTGGCGTCGAGAGCCATTGTAAGGGACGACACTGCCGCCGGGAGCGGTCAACTACTCCAACTACTGTACTAGTATGGTACGAGGGCGCGGGGGTAGTAGCACTCACGCTGCGTGGAGGACGCTCTGCTATACTTGGCGCCATTGCGACGGCTTCCTCGTACCTGATGTCGACTCGGCTACGTGTCGACGACGACGTGGCACCCGGTGCACCTTGCGAGGCCGCAGAGGCGCGGAGGCTGGCCGCACTTGCTGCTCGTAGTGGGACGTCGCATGCTGATTGGCGCCTTTGCGATCCAAGATCCGGTCCGATTGGCTGTAACCCTGCTCGCTGATTGGTGCATACGCCACTGCCCCGACCAAGGTGGCAGCGCCGCTGGCCTCCTTTCCGCTTGAGATATTCACAAAACAACTTTGCGTTGGCAGCACCCATGGCTACGTCACTGAAACGAAGCGATCGTCGCTTGCCAGACAAGGTATATTGTGTTGTAGGTGTAAACCTAGTCGCTAGCAAAGAAGGTGCACGAGTTGCTTCTCGATGTCGGCGAGGTTGTGGTCGTACGAGGCAGGAATCGTGGTGCACTTGAGCTTGTTGTGCATCTGCGAGAGCTCGGACTGGCATTGTTTGAAGATGTACTCGCGCAGTGGAAGAAACTTGGTCACGCGCGGCAAGGCCCACCCCGGGTAAATCGCCTCAAACTCCTTGTAGGGGCGGCTGCCGCTCGCGAAAGCAATGCTGATATCATCGACGACAGACGTCGCACAGCTTCGGTACACAAGCTCGTGCGAGCGTACCATATACACACCAACGAGGCCTTCCGGTTGGTGGTAGGTGTCGTGGAGAGCGTCGTCTTTCGTGGACGCATGGCCCAGCGCCTTGGTGCACGGGCAACGGCAATGTGGGCACGGCGCCCCACAGCGTGGCATGATTCCGTCCACGGCCCCGTACGCTTCGTTCTGGATGACGTCCAAAACCTCGTCGGCCATCGTCGAGCTCCATTGTGTCGAAGGCCCAAGTTGGGCCTTGAGAGCGGCAAGGTGCGTCAAAAGTGCCTGCGTGACGTGGAGTCCGTCTTGGTTGGCCGGAAGAGCAAAGACCGATGGCCCTTGATCGTCGCAGTTCATGACGTCGCCTGCGACGGTTGGTAGGCTCCCAATGAGCGCACTCGTGCCACTGCACTTGAGGCGACACTGGAGCTTCAGACGCAGCTCGTGGACAAAGCACTCGCTGCGCTTGCTCGCGGCGCTGGCAGCGACGGCACTTGCGCTCACAATGCTCTCTTCGACATCACGGACGAGCTTCTTCGCCACGCCGAGGTAGCATTCCTGGACCTTGACCAAGACGAGACGACTCATGACGTCCTCTGCGTGCTCTTCGGGGCGATCGAT
>NW_012157396.1:0-2623 GCF_000151545.1 Saprolegnia parasitica CBS 223.65
AGCTGCAGTTCGAGCGGCGGTTTCTCTTGCCACGGCGCCTTGGCAACGGCGGCGTCCTGCTGCAAGCAGTAGGCGACAAGCGGTAGAAACGTGTAGCGCTCCAAGCACGACGCGACAAACTCGACGGCGCTGAGCTCGGGGACCTTGACGCCGTCGACGACGATGGGCTGCCATGAGAGGCCCTTGGTCACGTATGACACCAAGCAGGTCCGCGTCGCGCCGGTAGACGCCATGGAACTCGATCACATCCGCCTCTCGGTCGTCTAATGCATGCGACCGCGCCACGATGTCGTCGCCACTCTCGGCGCCAACCCCGCGCCGTCGCTCGAGGCGCCCCTGGCGTCGCTTCTTGAGCTCCTCCCGGCATCGTCCGTCTTCATGGACCAGTGGTCGTCGATCGTCCTCGAGAAAGTGGTGCCGCTTTGTAGACCTCGCCGCGCTTCCAGCGATCCCGGCGATTCACGTCCGTGACCGCGACGAACTTGAAGACGCGCTCTCGGGCCGCTTTGCCGACCTCGGTGCATTCGCGGCAGCGTGGCCCACCAAGATCACGGTGCTGTATGGGTGCATCGACGCAGCCGAGGAGGTCCAGACGCTTACGCGCAACTGCAAGCACCTCGACGACGGGCGTATTCACGTGAACTCCTTTGCGGCCTTGCTTCCGTCGCTTCCACCAAGCATCTGCCGCGTGTGGTTTGATGACGATCGCTTTAAAGACGACCTGAATGATGAAGATAACCCGCCTGATGACTCGGACGACGAAGGCAACGTCGGTTTGAGCTTCGTGGCGCCTTTGCGCAGCCACTGGCGGAAACGCCAAGCACGTCGGAATTGGCTGCATCTTGGCGCGCGACGCTGCCACTGCTCTCGCCAGCGTGCTTGTGACAGCTCCGTCCCTTACGACCCTCAGCATTGAGCGGTCGTTCGAGCTCGTAGAGGCGCTGCCGAAAGTGGCGAGTTTTGCGATCGAGCAAGCCTCGACAGAAGATGCCAAGCAATTTCTGGCGCATCTCGACCTCGCCAACCCACGTGTCTCAAGGTTGAAGTCGTGCACGACCTCAGCTGGGCTTTGCCCCTGCTGCCAATGATGCCCAACCTCCAAGAGCTCACACTGGCCTCGGGACAGATCGATGCGATACCATCGAGCTTTCGCAATGCAACCCACGACTGCACACGCTGTCGCTATCGAACGATGACGTCCTCTCGAACGGTGATCTTGACGCGATCTGCCAGTGGACCCGTGGCTTGCAGCATCTGCGATCGGTCCACCTCAGCTATATGCGACTTGATGGCCAGCGCTTGCCGCGTCTCCAGTCGACAATTTGCGCCATTGGATCAACGCGATGGGCGTCACCTCCATTTGTTTGGCCCACGCTGACCTCGGCAACGAGGCAAGCTCGGTGGTGCTTCAAGACTCGAAAGGGTCGTCGGCGTTGGCGCGTCTAGATTTGGATGGCAACTACCTTGACCTTGTCAGCGTCGAGGCTCTGCTCCAAGCGCAGGCGCTATACGGTGTTCAGGTCATCCTTCGACAAGAATATGGACACCGTCGTTCAATCTCTGCTAATTGCACGTCCATCACAAATGTCAACATTGTTTGTTGCAACACGGCTCGATCATCTCCGCGTTGTTGACGAGCGAACCCTCCTCATGTGGCGACTTGGGTGTGATCGCTTCATCACGCAACTTCGTCAACATGACGACAGCCATGCAAAATAATATCAAGTTGATAGATTTAGCGCTCGAGTGGGGACTTGAGAAGCCACGGCGCGGCCGGGTACAGCTCGCCAAAGAGCAGTGTGCAGAACGGTTTGTGGTCGGCCAGACTGTGCCGCGGGTCGGTGCTAAACGAAATGAGAAGCGCCACGAGCTCCTTCTTCTCACTGCCGACGCTCTCGAGCACCTTTTGGAGCTGGCGCGTCGACTTGGAAATTTCCAGCGGCCCGTTGCTGTCAAGGCGCAGCGCCTTGCGGCTGTGCACGCGCACAAAGAGACTCAGCGCCAGAGCCGACGTGTGCAACGATGTCGAAAACTTGGGTCTAAATGGAACGTCAGCCTCGCGCACTTGCCAATCAAAGATTTGTCCTACTTGGCAAAGGCATGCAGAAACGAAAAGCCGATCGCGCGCTGGAGCGTGTCGAGACCATTGCCC
The DNA here is from genome assembly GCF_000151545.1 of Saprolegnia parasitica CBS 223.65. Taxonomy (NCBI): domain Eukaryota; phylum Oomycota; class Saprolegniomycetes; order Saprolegniales; family Saprolegniaceae; genus Saprolegnia; species Saprolegnia parasitica. Next base: position 2,153 of record NW_012157396.1, read on the forward strand.
GCGTGTCTCGCTTCGCCCAGGTTCCAGAGGCTCTGGCTCACCTACGCCCACGTCAGATGTTGAATACAGATCACAACTTTGCGAAGTACCCGGGAGAGCATGTCTTGCTTGAAGGCCATCGCCACCGACTCGAGCCGCAGTACAAGACAAAACAGCGTGGTACACAGAAAGAGCAGCGCTGGCTCCGCCTCTCTGGGCATGTGGTCGTCGACGCTGCACGCGCGCTCGACGTACTCGACGAAGCGCGCGCAGAGCTGCAGTTCGAGCGGCGGTTTCTCTTGCCACGGCGCCTTGGCAACGGCGGCGTCCTGCTGCAAGCAGTAGGCGACAAGCGGTAGAAACGTGTAGCGCTCCAAGCACGACGCGACAAACTCGACGGCGCTGAGCTCGGGGACCTTGACGCCGTCGACGACGATGGGCTGCCACGAGAGGCCCTTGGTCACGTATGACGCCAAGCTGCGTTCGCAGAGC
>NW_012157397.1:0-2621 GCF_000151545.1 Saprolegnia parasitica CBS 223.65
TGCCGTCGGGAGCCAACATGCCGCGCCGCCGCCTTTCATGCGATGCTCGACGACGCCCACACGCACCTCGAGACGCTCCTCGTGCGCACGAGCATCCTCGATGCGCCGATCGGACACCGACGCCTGAGCGTCCACGAGATCGACGACAGCATTCGCGTCTCGATGCAGAGCGTCGCGGACATTCCGAAGGACTTCGTCGCGTGCAGCGATGCGATCTGGTCGCGCTGGCATGGCCAGCTCACCGCGTCCTTGCCGCACGTCCGCATGGAGGTATCTTGAAAGCTTTCGAGAGACTGTCAAGCATGTGTGATAGCTGATCGAAGACTTTGGTGCGAGTGGCGTCTACGTGCAGCTGTCGTCGAGCTTGGACACGACGAGTCATGTACCCTGCGTGTACATCATGTATGCGATCAAACGCTTCATCTTCCAAGACCGGATCGTCTTTGTCCTCAAGACAGTGCTCGAAGACGAGATGCACCCACCGCCGCCCGGACAACTCGTTGGCAACCACAACGCGTGGTACGACTATAATAGACGCGTGCAACATGTGGCTGATAGATCGCCTAGTATCCTTGTGCAGGCGGCAGGCGCCAACCGCACGATCCGACGCATGGTCGTCGAAGGGAGATTGCCGGCGGAAGCGCCGCAGCAGAACCCGCTCTTCCACTCACCCGGTCGCATCAGCGACGCGGTACTCAAGCTGCTTCGGTCTGTGTTTGACGAACTGGAAGCCACACTGAGTTAGCAATCTCGGCGTATGCACATTTATAGAGGACGTTTACGGACGCATGGAGGGGCCGCGACAAAGTTCAGATTTTGCCCACTGGTAAATGTCATGTGCTTACTACTTTGAGGTGCAATAAGGTCTGCACTCGCGCCATAATGGCAACCTGGTAATGGGCGTGGACTCGGTACTTCCCGTCACAACGAAGGCCTCCTGCCCTCAGGTCGCGTGATTGCTTGCTCGGCCAAAATCGTCTCAACTGCCTGTGATTGGTCAGCTTAAGGGCAATGTGAAACGTCCAGCCAATCCGAGCGCGCACTTTCCAGCAGCGATCACACATGGAGGACGACGCGTCGGCGATGAACGACCTCCTCGATGCGGCGATCGTCAACAGCATCCTCGCGCCCACGCCCTCGTTGAGTGAGCCGATGCACTACCAGCAGCGCCAGAAGCTCGAGCTCGCGTACCTCCGGCAGCAAGCCGTCGACTTGAAGCTCCAGCTTGACGCGCTCACCAGCACCAAGGCGTTGGAGGTGCAGACCAGCAGCAACTACTGGGAAAAAGTTGCTCGCAACCAGAAACTCGCATCCGAGATGGCGACACTGGAGAATGCTCGCCTCAAACGGGTGATGGAAGACCAGCTTGTGCTGGCGTCAGCCCTCGAGAAAGTGCTGGCCAAGCGCCCGCGGCTCGCGGTATGCTCTCGCTGTAGCGACCGCCGACACCGAAGTATTTTGCTATTTGTATAGGCGACGCCGATGATGGACATGGCCGACTGGAAGCTGCGCCGCCTCCCAACAGATGCCAGCAGCCGCTCCACGGCCTTTCACGCGATCGTCGACGACGCGTATCATGCCCTCGAAACGATGTTTGTGCGAAGTGGCATCTGGGATGACCCGCCAGGGCACCGGTCATTGGGGGTGTCTGAAGACAACGACATGATTCTCGTGTCCATCAAGAGCGTGGTCAACGTCAATGGGCCGTTTCTAGAAATTGGCGACCGCTTCTGGTCGGTCTGGAATGCGTCAGGAACAACCACGCCGCAGCATTTGCGTCTCGAGGTTCGATGTCCATCTAGAGTCTGGTTTCTTACACCCTTGTAGATTGTAGAGCGGTTTGGTGAAAATGGTGTCTATGTTCGCATGAGCGTGAGCCTTGATGCGACGATGCCGTGCATGTATCTCATGTATGCGATCAAGCGCTACGTGCTTGGCGACCGCGTCATTATCGTGCAAAAAAGCGTTCTTGACGACGAGTTGCACCCCGTGCCCCCCGGTGTCCTTGTCGGTAACTACTCGGCGTGGTGCGAAACCTGTCATTTGAGTGTATATTCCATACTCAGACTTGTGATTATAGTATGGTGGCGCAAGCCATCGGTCCGAATTTAACATCGCGTCGCGTCTGCGTCCAGGGCAAACTGCCTGCCCAACCCCCGATGGAGAACCCTCTGCGCCACCAGAACCTTCGCGTGAGCGACGCGGTCCTGAAGATGGTCCGCCTCGTCTTCGATACGCTCGAGCAACTCTTTAGCTAAGCGTTCGATTGATGGATGTTTCCATGTTGCGTTGACATTTTAGGCTGGACGCATACAATTTAGTCATGGTATTGCGTCGAAAGAGCTGTGTCTGCGTCTGCTTTTGATACCCAAAGAGGCGTCCGACAGAACTGCGTCGCGGCAAGGGTATATAATAAATACATTTAATATATACACTTGGTCGCGGCGATGGCCAAACAAAGCTCCAGCGACCTGTAAATCCAGCCTCGTCAGAGGGATTGTTCCGTATCTCGCCCTGCGTCGTCCACATCGCTCGACGACAAGCGAAACGTTTGGCCCCCGTATCAACTACGTAGCAGCACGATTTGAGTGTGCGACGCCTTTCCTGCGTTATCGCCGACT
>NW_012157398.1:0-2620 GCF_000151545.1 Saprolegnia parasitica CBS 223.65
CCCGGCATGCCAAGCGTACCGATGCCGTAGACGACGCAGAAGAGCGAGAAGCACATCTTGGCGTCTTCCCACGTAAGGAATGGCTTGCCCATGATGGTAGTTGGTGGCGCAAAGCAAATTGAAAAATGATCGTTTGAACAGAGGCCGATGTGAAAGCGATCACGCGGCGTGTTCTGACACTGTGAGCACACATTTAGTATCGGCGAGGTGCAAGATCCAAACGGTCCACCTGGTGTGCCACGTGATTCGCCTTTCTGGCGCTATTCCTCGCATTTCAACCAATCATGTCGCGCCAAAGTGCAAACTGAGCACCTGATCAGAAATGAACGCGATGTGATTGGTCGTTTCTCCTCGTCACGACCATGTGATGTCAAGTATGCTGGGCGGCGCAAGGATTTCCATGAAGTTCAATTTCCTAAGGAACCATCGGCTAGAATCGCGGGAAGAAGAATGCAACGTCTACGCCAAGATGACCAGTTTTTTGCTCGATTTTCGTGCGAACCGTACAACGTCCATTCACCCTCTGCCCCGTACATGACAAAGTCTTTACTTACAACAAATAAAATGGTACGACAACCAATGTACGATATGCACATGGGCGTCCGCAACGTCAGGCCGGGTCGGTGCGCTTGCTCAGAATTAGCACGTGGCCGCCGATCGCTATTCCAGCACACATCGTTGGAGGGATCCTTCAACCTCATTTTCCAGCTCCGATCAGCGTGCTGCTCGAATGCACCAGCGAAGCCAATGACAGGACAAGAAAGGCTCGTCCAAGGAACCGAACGAGGCTGCGGCGCGTCCCTTTTACACCAGGCAAAAGACTACACTGTAGGTAATCCAAACCGCGACGCTGGTTTCCCAGGTCACACACTGTACAGGATAGCCGTGGCACGGCACCCTTCTCGACACTATTCACCTAGTGTTTGCATGACACCAAGTTGGCCGCAAGAAATCGTAGCGCGGTTGCACACGCTGTCAATTCGCAATGCCAAGGTTGAAGCCCGCGAAGGTGGATAGATCCAGAGCCTTGCACCCAGAACGCAAATCATGATTGCTTGGTCCTTCTTCGTCTCCTGCTTGAGCTTGGGGAGCCGCATCCATCACCCATTCGTGTCGCAGCTGCAGTCTGGTCGTGATGTTCTATTTCGCCTGCACCCATGCAGCGCTTCTTCCGTCCTAAAGCTTGGTCCGAGACGATGCGTCGCGTGCCTCGATCGACGCTGAGGTCGATGTACTGATCACGTGGCTTGAAGCACAAAGCCCCATGCAACAAGCCTCAAGTATGCAGACGATGTATGGCCTTTCTGAGAGCAAACGACCGATGCAAACCAGGTGCTCTTTTTGTACGACATTACTCGCACACCCACTACAGCATCAACGATCCGACACTGTGGGATCTCTCGAAGCGTCCGGATCTCTATTACCTTACTCAGAAATCGCCACCACGTTGCGCAAACGTGAGATTAGCACGCAGCGCGGCTGTCTACCAAGTGTTGCTGCTGGTGTCGACGCACCCATGGCACGGCAAGGGGTCGCTTCGTTCCGAAATCTGGTTCGTACGAGCGCCTGGTTTCTATAGGTCTCGATGAGCCTGCTCCAGCGTGTGCAGGTTACGGAGCGGAGGTGGGGCGCGCCTGCTGCAGACCGGCGATGGGCATTGAGCTAGACATCCACGCCGCGCCTCGTGGGCATTGGAATGACCCCCAACGAGCTCTTCGAAAGAGACACCGCACTCGCAACGTCGTACGAGTGCGAACGAAGCGTTGACGTGCTTCCATCAAATCAGGTTGCGCTGGTTGCAGTGAGTAGTACTTGCACCGGCTAGGTCCGTCGTAGACGCTCGACTGGCTTGTATGATCAGACTATTTCGGTTGTTGGACTGAGAATCGGCGTCTGAGTGTGCGAACGACCTCGGTGTCCCTTGTGCATACGTGAGGTTAAGAACAGCGAACGTTTGCAGTGGCCGCATTTGCCATTTCGACTTGGTGTTGTGGAGCGCGTCAAGCAATGTGGACCGTAGATTGCACAGAACAGAATGCTATGGGGACCTGCAGCACCCACCCATTACAGTGACCGGTCCGAGGACGCGGCATACAAACACCAAGGTGTCGCCTCGCTAGCTACGGGTTTTTACGTCGCTTTATCCAGGTTCACCCGCGTTGGCATGTACCCACAGCTTGTGGCCGAGCAAGGTATGGCGCAAACACGGTGTAGCGACGATCGAGTCGTAGTAGTCCTAAGCCGTTGCCCTCTTCGCTTTCGCCTCTCGAAGCAGCTCGTGTCTATATAATAGCACCTTTCTACTTTTCCGAGTTCATTTTCACTTTTGCTTGCTTTGAGTCCGCGACAAGATGGCGGGTCCGTTTCTGACGACGGAGGACATGAAGATGTGCTTCTCGCTCTTCTGCGTTGTCTATGGCATTGGCACGCTCGGCATGCCGGGCAACTACTCCCGCGCCGGCTACGTCTGGGCGACGATTGCACTCGCGTTCATGGCCTCCATCAACATTTACGCCTCGGTCTGCATCTCCAAGGTCATGATGGTCGCGCCCAAGAAGGTCCAGACGCTCAGTGACATTGGCGAGTGGGTCTTTGGCAAGCCCGGTCGCTGGGTCACCGT
>NW_012157399.1:0-2620 GCF_000151545.1 Saprolegnia parasitica CBS 223.65
TTTCGTGGAGGGTTGTAGGGGTTTATGGCCAGGAGCGACCACGGTAGCGGTGGAGCGACAGGGGTGGGCGATGATGATTTTACAGTCGACAGCGCCAAACGAGCGAGCAGCTGGTGTTGGTTGTTGGATCGCCCTGCCCACCATCGCATCCATCTGTGCGTCAAAACACCATCATTCGACAAACGAAAATGTTGGTGTTGCAGTGCAGTGGCGCCAAGGGTGTCTCGCCGGATCTGGCACATCTGGCAAAGCTCACCAAAGCTCTGTGGCAGCCTGCCACATTTCACAATTCGCCCACGCATGGATCGATCGACAACAGCGTTCCTCGCGCAGCTCGCGGGCGAGGCCCAGCGCTACGACGAGATGGCGGCCCTCGCTACGCAGCTCCTCGCGTTTCCAGCGCCACTGCAAAGCGACGAGTTTGACCTGCTCGTCATCGCGTTCAAAAACCTCGTGGGACCCCTTCGGCTCGCGTGGCGCGTCACTGCCTCCATTCAAGATGCCAAGACGACGTGGTCGGCCGCGCGCGCTTCGGATCTGACTGCGTACCGCGCGCAGATCGCCGCCGAGATCAAGTCGACGTGTGAGACGTTTTTGTCTCTCCTCAGTGACCGCCTCGTGCCCGAGGCGCCGACGGTCGACGCCAAGGTGGCCTACTTGAAGACCCAAGGCGACTACTACCGGTACATGGCCGAAGTGTTCATGTACGACAATGCTACGTGGGCGGAGCGCGGTGCGATGGCCTACAATGACGCATGGACAATCGCCGTCGTGGAGCTGGCACCGACGAGTCCGACGCGGCTTGGCCTTGCACTCAATTTTGCGGTCTTTCTTTACGAGATTGGCAACGCGCGAGACGCGGCCGTAGCATTTGCACAGAGCGTTTTTCGCGATGCCCTCGACGACCTCGACAGCCTCAGTGACCACAAGGCGTATCAGTGCGCCGCCATGATCATGCAAGCGCTTCGCGGCAACATCGCGGTCTGGACCGCCGACGATGGCGTCGTCTAGTCGTTCGTCTTGTGGTATGTCGATGTATTGATACTTTCAAACAAGAAAAATGGTGTGTTTGCAGCCATGTTACTTCCATTGTGCGAAGGCCACTACCATATACTTTCTAGTCCCTGGTTCCATCGAGGCGCGTACGATAGGGCGTAGAATCCTTATTCATTCGCGCAGCAACAGTCTTCCAACGCGAAGCTACCAGCAGCATCAAGTTGCCCGATCCTTGACGGACATACGACAATAGTGCACATGCATTTCAAGACACCTTGTGCTGTACTCCGTACTGCAAACTAGCGAGCGAGAGCGAGGTACTTTAACAAGACCCAACGAGACACAAGACGATAGGAGGCGGCGAATCCTCGATAAAGCCAAGCGTGGTGGATACTAAGCAAATGCTGAAGTGAGAGTCGGGAGCACTAGCGGCCTATGGAGTGCAATGGATGGCCTACCGGCCATCGTATACTAAGATCTATACTACTATATCTAGAGAACAATGTGGCTTGTTGTGCCTTTCATATCTAAGGAAAGATATGCAACCGACGTGATCCCTAAGCTATGGCTAGCCGCCTAGGTTCCAAGAACCTAAGCTGTGTATTGGTGAATCATGCAAGTCCTTTGACCAGATATCGCAGATATACTACACACCTAGGTGTATATCGAAGGACAGGCTATCTACTTGATGAGGACACTGGTGTTTTTGAGGATCTTGATGTTGAACATGAGGCTTTTCACGTCCTTGTAGTCGCTGTCGAGAAGATGAAAGTGGTGGTCCGAGCCTTGCGCGACGAGGTAGAGTTGATCTGACCGGCCCGAGCTGCTGCTCTCGGTGCCGTCGCCGTGCGCGGATGGCAGTTGACTCATACCCACGGTGGTATCACTCGCCGGAGGATGGTGCGCATGCTGGTGGTTCGCATGCGCCTTCTTCTTCAACTCCTTTTCCGGCAAGCCAAAGAGACTCAAATGGCTGAGAAAGAACCACTGGAGCGTGCAGAGCCGACGGGCCTTGCAGTGAATCACCGGCGAGGCGGCATCGATCGCTCCAGGATCAATCCCGACAATGTCGTCCATCAAAATCGACGTGCTGTTGTAGATCGCTTGGCGCGCCAAACTGTTTTGGCCGAGGCGGCGCCAAAAGGCCATGTTGCACGTGTGGTCGAGCAGCGCGACCATGAGAATGTTGGAGACAAGACCTGCGGCGATTGCACCCGACCCGCGCACGTAAAAGCTCTGCAGAAAGTCCAACGCGATCCCATCGAGCGGCTCGTCGACGTTCTTGATGTCTGCGCGCACGCTGTTGTTGTACTCGATGAACGGCGGGATGTAAAAGAGCAGGATCGCACTCAGGTACAGAGATGTGACGCTCCGGAGGTTGAAGAAGCCCATGACGGTGCTTTGCCCGCAGTACGTGGCCGTCGACACGAGGTGCCACAGCACTTTGAGTGCCTTGAGAAACGCACAGTTGAGCCAGAGCAAGCGCGTGCTCAGCGCGAAGAGCTGAAAGCCCATCGACCACTTGAAGCACACTTGGTTGAAGACTTGCACTTCGCGCGTAAAGATGATCGCGTGGTTGATGTCGAGGAGGACGCTTGTCGTGAAGAAGAGCACAAACATGTCG
>NW_012157400.1:0-2616 GCF_000151545.1 Saprolegnia parasitica CBS 223.65
ACGCAGAGCTCGACCGCCTCGACCGCGACGAAGGCGATGCCAGTGCGCCGCCACGCCGGGTGACGGCCCGGCCCACCAAGGCGCAGCTCGAACAGCGCGCGGGCGGCCTCGAATTCGAGTTTGAAGCCGTACGCCTGCCGCTCTGGAGGCATTCTATATCCAATCACAAATCTCTTTTTTCTAGGTGCTCGGGTACCTCGACGCGTCGATCCGCGGCGACGACGACGTGCGTATCGTGCGCAAGCAGATCGTCGGCGCCATCAACGACACGCACCTCAAGCGCATTGATGCGTTGCGCCAAGAGCTCGCCGCCAACTAGATCGCCAACACTCTACTGTCGTTACTACATGGTGGATGTACAATCTCCGAGTTTTGTCATTGTTCGTCTTCACGCATCAGCACTGGGCTGGAGGCGTGCAAAGCAGGTGTGCATGTGCACACAGCCGCGCGCGATCCCGAGGTAGCAGCTCGCTTGCTTCATCATGCCGATCTCGCGGAGGTCTTTTGCGAGCTCGTACGCTTGTTCAAAGTACCGCGCGGCCTTTTCGTGCGCGAGCTCGCGCGTCGCGAGAAACCCGAGTTGCATCCACGCGTTCACTTCGGCCGACCGGTCCTGGACCGTCTGGATGAGCTGGAGGTGCTGGTCCATGCACGCGCGGGCCGTCGCCACGTCTCCCTACGCTTTTTGTGAGTCTTTCCAGACAGGCTGATGGAACCACGGACTTGGCGACTCGCGAGAAGCCCGAGGTTACCAACTGCAATGCTTTGGCCATAGGCACTGTTGAGTCGGATCGCGAGTCGCAATGCCTCTTGGTGGTGCTTCGCCGCGTCGGCAAACTAAAAAGTACAAGTAGCTCGTCGCAGCAGCAGCACGAGGAGCACTATACGCGTCCGAGGCTTCCGAGCGTCAAGCCGAGGTTGGTGTGCGCCACAAACGTGCCAGCGTCGTCCATGTTGAGGTCGAGGTGGTTCTGATGGAAGATCAGAGCTTGTTCAAGCTCGGGGCTCTCGGGCGATAGGAACCGCCCCGTGTACGCCGTGTGCCCGGACGCGAGAAGCTACTCCAGTCCATCGTCGCACTCTAGTTGAGTCTGTCATACTTGGTAGTCGACGCCAATGCACGAGTGCACAAGGCCTTGGAACGCCAGTTTGTCCGAGTTCTTGAGCAGCGCCAGAGCTTTCTTGTACATGTCGATCGCGCGCTCCAACTCTTCGACGTTGTCGTGGATGATGCCCATGCTACTTGCAGCAGTTGTGGCACACAAACACACACCATCATGCGATGTCGTACGCAAAGTAGGCGGTCGCTTCGGCTTCGGTCCGGCCCGCGCGCTTGCTCGACGCCGCCTAATCGCAGCGTCGCTCTTAGCTTTTCACCGATGGTTTTTAAAAAGAGGGAACGTACGAGCATCGCATAGTCCTTCAGGCGCTTGGAGTCGTGGGCGGTCTCGAGCGGCTGGTCCAAATTGATCGCCTCGGGCGGCAGCGGAATGCTGTGCGTGAGCTCGTACTTCCGCTTGGCGATGGACCGCACAGAAAAGACGAGCTGCCGCACCCGAGCGTCCCGCGTCATGCTTGGGAGGCGCTCGGGCGTGTTCATCTACGGACCATTGCTTCAAGAGGCTTGAGACGGGGTGCGTGGTACAATCAAGGGGGCGTCCATGCGCTGGGGCAAATCGATTTGCGGCGTCGCCTCGGCCAGCTGGGACCCTTCGTCGACCTGCGACGGCGGGTGAAAGTCGCTATTAGCTCAAATCATACATCTGGTTGAAGCGATGGTGGGCCTACACGGGGGGCATCAGCGGCTTGCCATCGCGGATCATTGCAGTTGAAACGGCGACCCGAAAGGAAACTTGCTGGGTGCCATAAACGGTCCGAATCCCAATTTTATGGCGTTTTGCCGCAATTTCAGCGACGGTCTCGTGGCCCGCGTCCCAGAAGGCGACAACGGTCGTCGTAGCATACAAGGCCAGCGCACTCAGTCTCGTCTTGAGTCGCATGGTGGCGGTGGTGTCTTGAGAATGAGTAACTAATCAGTCAGTGAATCTGGAAATTGAGGGCTTGAAGTCGTGCCGCGCATCGTCGATGCACCTGGTATGGAGTGTAGTACGACGCAAGCATGCGAGATGCTGGTCGTACGCAGCGTCTATGGGATCGCATCTCGAGTGTACTACGCTGAGCTGTACGAGGTGCCACTGCGTCACGACGACGAGCAGATAGAGAGTCCCACATTGAGGTGCCCCGTCGTTTTGCCGTCCGCAAACAAGACTGTCTGGAGCGGAAGAGAATCGAAAGCGTTGGGCATTTTATCGGTCGAGGAGGAAAGGCGGTGCACTGTCCAGTGCCTTTGGCTGCAACCCATTCCACGCGCTATCAGCTCAGCTATTACGCGTACAATCGTGAGTTTGGCTTGTGCGATTTCGTGAGGTAGGTCCCATGCGGTGGTACCGGTAGTTGCCGCTACTGACATTTTGTGTGAATCTGATTTCATACCGGTACTGTCGTCCATCTCTGGTTCCTAGCGAGTCCACTGTGGTACCGGTACTCTGCTGCGCGACCAACTCGGCTGAACTCGACCAGCAGTCTAAGGCAGTGTCGTCCGGCACTTAGGCCAAT
>NW_012157401.1:0-2611 GCF_000151545.1 Saprolegnia parasitica CBS 223.65
ACGAGGTGCCACGCTCTTTTCTGTTTCTTGACAAGGCAGCTTGTAGCGCGGACGGACCGATCCTCACGTACGCCAAGGAGGTATCTTGTCCTATATCTCCACGATCGGATCGCTGACGCGTCTCTCGCCTGGTTAGAAATCCCCCGCAGGCAAGGCCAAGACCGCGCTCAAGACGATCCGCCTCTCGTCGAGCTCGCAGTGCTCTGTGGTCCCCAAGACCAAGGCAAGCACGGCGCGGGACCGCGAATTCGAGTTTAAAGTGGCCACGTCGGTCGACTTGGCGCAGCGCGAGTATTTTGTCCAAGCCATCTCCAACGTCGAGATGGCCGCGTGGATCGCAGCGATCAAGGCCGCGATCAACGACTCGCAAACCAACGCGTTCCATGGTACGTTTTCGCGTTGCTGGTTGGACGCTATACGCCATACATAGCCGGCGGCCTGCGCTCGTTCTGGGACAAGACAGGCATCAACGGGTTCCTGATCCACTACGGCGTGCGCAAGTGCAGCAACCGCAACCACGTGCAGACGCGCGTGCTCGAGCTCAACTTTGCCGACCAAACGATCGTCAACACCAAGCGTGGCGAGACGCTCACGACCTTGCCATTTGCGGCGCTCAAGACGATCCGCGTCCTCCATGAGAACTCGGAGTGGGGCTTTGGCCTCGAAATATCGTGGGAGAAGCACCGCAACTGGCCGTTGTACTTGGACACGGCCGCGGCGCGCGACGATCTGGTCGCGTTATTGCAGCACATTACGCATGGCGACATTGACCCAGAGCAGCTTCGGAAACGGTACCCGCAGCTCACGCTCAAGACGGGGAGTATGGAGCGCAAGCAGGCGAGCCACAACGCGACGCTCAAAGGGCGCTTCCACGTCAAATTGCACGAAGCCTTCTTGACGTTCTTTCCCGAGCACGCGACGCTGGTCCGGCCGTGGTTTGTGCTGCCGCTGAAAGAGCTCCGCGTCTCGATGGACGCCGCAACTGACACGCTCTACTTGGGCCGGCACGTCATGATCTGCGACTCGGCGCTCGAGTGCAAGTCGTGGTACTCTGCGATCGTCGCCGCGTCGATTCTACCGCGCGAGATCATTGACGCCGAATTGGACAAGCGCGAGAAGATCCGACGCACGTGCGTGCGCACCGTCATGAAGCTGCGAAAGCTCTTGAAGGCCAGCGTCAAGCCCGAAGGCAACGCTCCGGCCAAAGATCAGAAGCTCATTGACGCGATGCTCAAGCAGCTCTGGACGTACGTCTTCCCGTCCGACGTCTTTGTGTCCAACACGGACGTGCGTTGGCAAGAAATCGGCTTTCAACGGTACATAATGATCCCATCTTTTGGTGGCAACCGTGCAATCGTGGGCATGTGTAGTGGCGGGCCGCCCTCGGACTTGCGCGCGAGCGGGCTCCTCGGGCTCCACTGCCTCATTTACTTTGTGCGGCACCACACGAAGCTCGCGACGTCCATTATGAACCGCATCCGGCACGGCGTCAGCGAAGGCAACCTCCAGAATTACCCGTTTGCGATCGCGTGCATCAACGTGGTCGCGACGCTGGTCGAGTTTCTTGGCATTGGCGACGCGGGCTCGCACTTTGACGGGTGCGTCTCGAGCGCGCCCAAGACCTTCGTCGCCTTCATCGCCAACGACGTCGAGAAGAAGGGCGACGCGGCGTCGGCGACCGCGCTCGGCCGCGCGTCGCTTCATGCATCACTGAGCCAGTACGAGACATGGAACGACGTCGCCGGCGACGTGCTCAACACGGTGTTTGAAGACATGTTTTGCCTCCTCTTTCCGATTCTCGACCGCCTCTTTGTCGAGATGGGCGCTGTATGCTGTCTCGACCACGCTCTCTTGGACTGATATACACGTGCTGCGTAGGGCTACATGGAGTTTGGCCAGGTGCTCGTCGCGTTTCGGAAGCGCGTGACCGTCATCTTTGCGACCGAGCCAGCGACGTGGTCGGCGCTCCAAGTCCTCGCGACCGAGCCCGTCACCGAGACGCTGGTCGCGCCTAGCATCATCTCCAAGCAAGTGCATTAGGTCTTTGATTGAAACAATGTCATCAGTGCGCGTCGGCAGCGTCCGTGTTGAATTCGTGGCAAACGTGGCCTCGACCGCCGAGCTCCCACGACGGCGGGGACGGGTCATCCGTGTACGGCGCGGGCCGCGAACTGTCCAAGTACGTGCTCGGGCGCGGCGATGCCGACGGCGATAAGAGGCCAATGCCAGAGGCCGAGAGCTTCTTCTGCAGCTGCAACGCGGCCGACCGGGCGTCGTGCAGTGCCGATGGCGAGTGGAGGACGTCGAAGAGGCCGGCTGCAAGCTTGCGCACGCCTGCGCCTGCGTCCAAGTCCTTGCTGTACTTGTACTGCTGGCTTTCGTCCCGGTTGTAATGGAGCGCGAGGTCGCGCAACAGCGGCTTCTTTGCCAACGCAGCGTTGAGAAACGCGTCGCTGCCATGGAGGACGCAGTGGTGCAGCACCGCGAGCACCTAATACAATACACGCATGCAAGCAGGAGCTATACGACCATGACGACGCACCTTGCGCAGGACGTGCGGGCGGTCGGGCGCAGTCTCGATCATGTGCCACAGACGCTGCAAGATGCGCTT
>NW_012157402.1:0-2610 GCF_000151545.1 Saprolegnia parasitica CBS 223.65
CTATTGGCGGACGTCGCAACCTATTTGGCCAATCCGGATGGCGCACCCGAATTTCCAGTCGTTGGGCCCGACGCAGCCAATCAGCACCGCGGACTGGATACGGGCCAGGACGCGGTCGCTCGTCGCGTCCGGCGGGTGGACGCGCTCAAGCCTTGAACCCGACGCTAGCTCGCGTATACGTGGCGATGACGTGGCACTTACTACCGCCGCGATCGCGTCCTCGGCGCCGACAGTGAAAGGCAACTTCAAGTTGGCCGCTGGGGCAAGATGCGAGGGACATAGCGGCGCGTACATGGCATGGCGCCATCAAGAAGCTACAAGCGCAGAGCGAGCAGTCGGCCTCGGTAGCAGCTGTCGAGCCAATGTCTACCGGCACTAGCGTTGTCTTTGCTGTCTGCAGCCATGCACGAGGTGGAAGCTCGTTGGCGCGGATGCGTCCGTTGGCACCGTATAGTACTGTAGAACGGTCCTGGTTCCGAGAGGCGTCGATGGCTTCCACAGGCCAGCGCATGTTGCACGCGGCGAGCGCTAGCCCATGTCGATGCGTTCGATCGCTGTGCAGGCAGTCGCATGACAAGAGTGTTTGGCGGTAATCATTCCTGCCACAGTCCTCGCACGTCGTCATGGTGGTGTACGGCAAGACGCATTTCTCCACATAGCTCGCGGACGGCGTTGCTCTTGATGTAATGCAATCCGGTGGCCGATCTTGAAAGGGCACTTTGTGGATGCGGCCCGTCTACCACGAGCCCGTCGCGCGCGTTTACTATGGCAACGTGTGCTCGCCCGCGTACCTCCTGTCGTGGCTAGCGTGGCTCACGACGCTTCTCTTGCCGCTCCTACTCGTCTACGATGCATCGAGTAGGCCGATCGTACGATCGATGACTCCTGACCGCGTTCGCTGCGTAGCGTTCTGGCCTCGGTCCGTCGCGTATCGCGAGCAGCCGCACGTGCGCTACATGTACCAGACGCTGCTTCTCATCGAGGGCACGGCGCGCGACGACGATGGCAAAGAGAGCGTGTTCTCGGGCTTTTGGAGCACGCTGCCGAGCAACGTCAACCAACTCGCGGGCGACGCGCTGCGCCCAGGGCAAATTCAGTCGTTTTTCGACGACGACAACCGCGATGGCCTTCTGGACCGCGTCTCGATCGAGGTGGCGATCGCAGTGAACGCAGGCGAACGCGTCCAGAAAGCGTCGTTGCTCGTGATCTTCAACGCGACGGTCCAGGTCGACGGCAATTATGTGTCCTTCGGTCGACTGTACTAGTAGTATTGTTGGGCTGTAGACGCACGCCCAGCTGAGTATGGACGTCATGGCGCTCGTCTCGCATGCATCGCCGCTGCCAGGCAGCGTCCTCTACACCGTGGGCGATCTCGCGCTGAGCTTCAAGCGGCCGTTGCCACTCACGACCACGTACTCTTACGATCGAAGCGGAGCCTCGACGATCTGATGGACGATCGCATTAGGTGCGCGATGCCGTATGCAGCCGACGCGCTGCTCAACGTGTCGTCGCTCCACCACGCCGACGACTTGCGGCTCGAGCAGTTCATGCTGCGGCAGACCCGTCGTGAGAGTAGGCGTCTTCGTGATGACGAAATGGACGGGCGTCATCGGTGCCGTAGACCGAGCCCATGTGACCAACCAAGAGCATGTGTGGATCCAAGATGCCAGTGTGGACCCCCGGCGGTTTGTCATGAACGCGACGCTGAGTGTCCCCGTCACCGACATTTCGTAGTCTTTTTTCTATACCAACAGGGACGACGACCAATGTGCGGTAGGTACATTCCGACGTTCTATGAGCGCCTCCAGCGGGGCTGGGTCCAGGTACGATTTCTACAAACTACTAGTAAATGGAGCCGATTTATGCTTGTACTAGTACTACGCAGCGCTCGTCGTTGTCGCGTGGCTCGTCACGTCGTTGGGCGCATTTATCGTGCGCGAACGCGTAACATGTCCTCTGCTGCGTGCCACGAATCGCTAACTAGCGTGCATAGCTCGTCGGAACCATCGAAGCCGCCACCAAAGCAACAGGCCCGCTCGCGCACTTTCACAGTCGGTAGATTGATAACACGGTCAAAACAGAGCTTGATAGCGTTTACTGCATCCACTCGACAGTGTATTCTTACTCCTGCAAACCAACCAGTGACTCCTCCACCATCGCCATGCGCCGTCTCAGGCGTGCAAGGTCCAGTGACCTCGAGACGAAGATGGAAACCTTCCAAGGCCTCGTTGGGTCTAGTGACTCAAAACCCATTTCATTCCAACATCACGAGGCAATGGGCGTAGACATCGCTGGCAGTGATGTGGACTTCTTTCGCTGTCCTACGCGTGGAGCTCGTTTTTTTTCGTGTGTCCAACGAGGACCACGTCATTGTACACTTGCCTTTAAACGGCCAGGACGTTCGTGCCGCAGGCTCCATTCAGTGCTGGACTTTGGTTGTTGAGGAATATTGAAGTGCAATATCCACGGCCTCCTCCCGCTGCGGCTACCGGCATGCTTTGTCTGCAGCAACCAGCGACATCAGCTGGCTTACCTTCTCACGTTTCAACAAAACAAGCCAATCAGAACACCCACCCTTCCCCATTTCAACCAATCAAAACGTTTCGCCAA
>NW_012157403.1:0-2609 GCF_000151545.1 Saprolegnia parasitica CBS 223.65
GAAGCGTCGCCGAATGCTTCTGCCCAGGCCTCGCCTGCTGCATCGCCGGCCGCCGTCGCAGAGAGTTCTGTGGTAACGACGACTGCGCCCGAGCCGTCCACCGAAGGTGCTTTGGACGATGCCATGGACGCCTCGACGGTAGCAGACGCGTCGGTAACGAACGACACACCGCCGGCTGTAGCGGACGCGTAAGGATAAATGTATTGAGGATGCAGTGGACCTTTGCCTGTTATAAATAAATAAAAGCGAGTTGGCTAGTACCGCAGGAGATGCGGATACGACAAGAGCGTCTGGACGATCGCGTCAAAGCCGCGGTGGCGCGCTCGCTCGAGGCCGAGGCTGGAGTAGCCTTCGCGCCGATGCAGCACGAGAAAGGCCACGACGTGTGCATGGCCGTGCATCGCGGCCCCGTCGAGGGCCTGCGTCGTGCAAGCGCTGTCGCTGTGGTCGTGCAGATACTGTACAATCGCGAGATGCCCCCACGTGGCAGCAATGTCCATAGCCTGTGCGCCGCTGCGGCCTTGGAGGTGATGGAGGAAGAGGAACTCGACGAGGTCCAACCGCCTACGCCCATCGCATCGATACCAGGCATTGAAAAAATACACGAGCACGCACCCGAGCTGCGCGGCCCGCACGAGCGTGTACGAGCAGCAGCCTTCGGCGCGATGCGCCAAGAGGAACGCTGCTGTCGTCGTGTGGCTCGAGAGAAGTGCGTGGTGCAGCGCATACTCGGTGCAACCCTCGCTGCGATGCGCGTGCAAAAACTGCACAATCGCCAAGTGACCGCGCTTGGCGGCTCCGTTCATAGCCCACACCTACAAGCAACACGGTGTGAGCATCGCTTGTGATGAGAAGCGAGAGAGGCATACCGAGCATGGAGCGCCGTGGTGATGGAGCCACTCCACCGTCTCGAAATGCCCGTTCGAGGCCGCTGCGTCCATGGCGGCGGCGCTGACGCAGTAGACGCTCGGGTGCTTGTAGGCAGCGGCGAGCACCTTGGTGGCACCGGTCGACGCGGCGTGGTCCAGCACGCTGAGCTGGGAAAGCGACGGAACATAGATTGCGCGGTGGTAGTCGAGAAGCGCCCTCGGCCAGCCAGCTTGGAACGCGCAGACGATAGCGAGCAGCGGTGCATCGCAGACGACAGCAAGCGAGGCCATGGCGTTCGGCGAGAATGACCAACTGCCACGCGATGCTGGCGGTTGAGCCACGATTTGTTGCAAACACGTTTGAAACGTACACTTTGCCTCTAAATTTGTATGTCGATGGGGTCCAACACGACATGTTTAAAACTGTTTTATGGAATATCGAGCCGCCAAAAATAGATGTACCGAAAATCGAAGCCATCGCAACCTGCAAGCTGCCCGGTAGAACGGCAGCGAAGCAGTCGCTTCAACGTGCTGCGAGGCTCGACGGCGATAGCGCCGCTTCGCTTGCAGCGGGCAGTGCCACGATGAAGAGGTATTGCACAGGTCGTCCAAATTTTGCAGTGCTCTTCTTCTACCTCAAGCAGCTGCACCCGGCGTGCTAGTACTGCTGCTACCGTGCGAGTGTAGAATGTCGAGCGAGCCAACGCACCGCAATGTGATTGGCATTAGCTTAGCGGAATCGAGATCAGGCAGGGCAGAGGTCCGTGCGAGAGAGCGACGACGCGACGTACTCGCGGCCAAGCACCGATACATGGTCGAGCCACGGCGACATGGTCGGGTAAAAGCTTGACGCGGTGCTGCTGAGTGCTAGCCACGCACGGCGCTGGAGCTCGATCGTGTGCTGGTCGGGGAGGTTGACGGGGTCGAGCCACTTTTGGTAGCCCCAGTAGTACGCCGTGCTAAGGCACGTGGACAGCGTCAGGTCGGAGGCCACAGCGCTCGCGATGAGGCGCCCAGCCATGGCATGCAAGAAGTGGTCGACTTGGCCATACTGCTGGCTATGCAGCGTCGCGCGGCCCTTGGCTTCCAGCTTGACAACCGCCAAAAGGACCGCTTGCACCTCGGCCTCGGTCGCATAAACCTCGTCCGGTCGGTCCATGGGCGAGACTGGCGTCCCAAATTTGGACAAGTCGATCGTGCGTAGCTCGGGAAGTCGCAAAAAGTAGTGTGCGACGTTGCCAATCTCGACCTTGGCGACGATGTGCCCGAGGATAGTGACGGACGACGTGCGTTGCACCGGGTCAAAGCGCCCAGCCGCTTGAACCCACGCTCGCGTCGCTGCGAGCGTACCTGCCTCCCGCGCTTCGTACCAGCCGTTGTTCGATCCGGCGTCGCCGGCGGTCATGTAGATGCAGGCGACTGCGGTGTCAGGGTCGGCGACCGCCTTGGCGACTTGACCGGACATGAAGAGCTCGTGGTCGTCTTGGTGCGCCGTGAGGAAGAGCACCGACGACGTTCGCGTGGTAGGTGCGACTGGCAGCGTCGTTTTCGGGCTGATGACCCCCAGCGTCGACCGTGGCCGGTACAGAGCCGTGTACAAGCTGCATTTTTCCATCAAGTAGGACGACGCAAAGCAGTTGGACTTGGAGGGGAGGCACTGGCGGTGGCAGTCGTCGAACGAGAGCGCTGGCACCACGAGTGTCGATGGCAAGCCGCGAAGCAGTCGCTTCCCGATAGAGA
>NW_012157404.1:0-2603 GCF_000151545.1 Saprolegnia parasitica CBS 223.65
CGAGGAATAGTGGCCGCGCAGCCTTGGTCGTTCTTGCCACACGTCTTGTAGAGAAGGTACGCTAACGGAGACCGTGCCGTCGACGGGCGCTGCGGTGTAGTTGGTGTGCACAAAGCCAGAGCCTTGGAGAAGCGTGTTGACGGGTACGTCCCACTGGTTGTAGTCGAAGGCTTGCATGACGACGCCAAAGTAGACGGGCGTGTTGGCAATCCCGTTGAGGTAGTAGGTGCTGACGGCCACGAGCGTCGCGAACCCGAGGTACATGACGGCGAGGAGCATGCCTTGTCCAAACGGAGCTTTGGCTTGGATTGCTTCGATCATTTTCATGCTGGACATGGACGCCTTGGAGATGGACATCTTGGACTGCGTCTTGGACTGTGTCTTGGACTCGACCTTGGACTCGACCTTGGACTCGACCTTGGACTCAACCTTAGACTCGGGCAATACATCGGTGGGCGTGACGACCCCGCTGTCTTTCTTGGAGTCACTCATCCGAGGCAAGTGGTTGACTGACTTCAGATCGAGCAACGAGCTGCAACGACCAGAGCCAACGACCAACATGGCGGGCTCAATCGAACCAATCACCGCACGGCGTTTTGAGATCTTTTTTGACATGATCTATTTGTGATATCGACGCTGGGAAAAGCAGTGCGTTATAAAACGACGACAATGAAGAGGTTGGTAGACGAAAAGGTCCTATAGCAGACGCGTGTGGAGGGTGCGTTGGCGCCGGCTGTCCCGCGATAACCTTCTCGTGCGACTCGTGCGTGACGACTCGCTGAGATGCTCTGCGCTCTCTCAGGATTTATGGTGGATTTTTACATTTGAACTCGTCAAGTGAAAAATGGACGTGGCCCTCATAATGTATCGCCTCATGCAAGCTAACACGAAAGCGGAGCTGCCCACGTAGAGCTATGGGTGGCGTGGTTAAAACGAGTAGCTGCTTTGGACCCAAGTGTGTGTTGTTGGTGGGCTCGAATCTTGGACGCCGGCGGTTGTGGCTTTGCTAGAAAGGGACGGCGGTTTACCTGCGGTTTTGCTCAAACGGACGGCAGGCGATGTAACAGCTCGAGATAACGACTACAAGCTTCTTCGGCTTCGGGCTCGGGTATCCCAGCGTTGGATGAGGAGCCACAACAGGTTAGCTTGGTCGTGCGCGCATGGGGACAAGGGTACATGAAATATGTACCTCAATTTATGTTCCCTTGGTAGGGATCACCATGTCGTCCAGATTGCAGAAATATCGGTTGCACGCTGCGTCTCCATCTTCTTGTAGTCTGTAGCGAACTGGACAACGACCACGCTATACGTCTACCACATTGAACACTTCGTGCCTGCTCTGAAATGACCATAGCTCTAGTTGCTGCACTCTCATTGTTGTGAGCGGGGAAGTTGGCTAAATGGCTGGAACACCAGACAGTACAGCGCCACGTGAAGGCCCGCAAATTGTGCTTTTGCGATGGCGAGCAGTCCATTAACTCGCGTTGAAGCCCCCGGTGTGAGTGTCTTTGTGGGGGCAGACAGCTACGAGCGATGCGACAACTCGAATCCAATGTACCAAGAGCCATAAAACCAGTGGAGGCTAAGGTCATCTCTCGTTCATCAAAAGTGGAAACCCGCACGCCAATGGGCCATCGATCCATCGTCAATGCCAACGTCCGCGAGCCACTTGTAGCTGGAGCGGTGGGTGATACGCCCCGTCTCTTCTTTCACGTGGAAGACGAGGAACGTACCCACTTGCTTGCTAAAAAACGGCTTGGCGATCCGCGGCAGGTACCGGTAGATGATTTCGTACTGCACGTTGTTGAGTCGCGTCATGCACGTCGCCGAGATGCGCAGAACGTTCTTCATGATCAAGAGGCCGTCGTCGACGAGGACGTCATCCTTGTACGCGATGCAGCAGCCGCGGAGCGACGTCGCGAGCACCCGAAGGTGCGGTATGTTGAGGTATTCGCGCAGAGAGTGCGATTTTGGGACACGAATGTCATCCGGCAGCCAGTGTCCGTGGAGCCAAATGACAGCGATACCGATGAGCACGACGACGCCCGAGATCATGGCCGAGAGGTAGTACGTGCGACGAATCGCACTGTACGTGAAGCAGCTAGTCGACGTGCGCAGTTCGCAAGAGGTTGGGAGGTTCTGGTTGCGGTACGGAAACACAAACGCTTCCAGCGAAAAGACCAGAATCCAGTTGGTGACACTGATGACAAGGATCAGCCACGTCTGCGTCACCAAGCGAGGCATGAACCAGATCTGAATCAGCGTCCCCGTCATGATGCCGACGATCGACGCGACTTGAACAGGCCCGAGCAGCGCGTAAAACGATGCGTTAAAGGTACCGATTGGGTTTTGAATGAGAAAGGTCGTGAGCACTTGGAGGTTGGCGTTGCCCCAGAAGCAGACGAAAAGGATCGCGAGACCAACGATGTTCTTGGAAAGGTAGACAGGCACGATACACACCACGCTGCGCCGCAGAAAAATACTCTGCACGATAACAAGGTACATGATCGTCAGCCAGAGCACGATCGAGTTGGTCATCATGAGCGAGTCGCACTTCCAGATCATGGTCACGACGCCCTGGATCTGCAGCAGCATGCCGAGAT
>NW_012157405.1:0-2603 GCF_000151545.1 Saprolegnia parasitica CBS 223.65
CGTGTTGCGCGGGCCGTTGGCGTCGCTGAGCTGCCGCCAGAACGCCGCCGCTTTGTCGAGCTGCTTGGTCGAGATCAGCGCCTTTAAGTACGACGCGTTCATGGACTCGGTCGGGTACACACCGTGGCCAAGCGCAAAGTCCATGGCCGCCTCGACGTCCGCGTGCGCGTGCTGGAAGCTAAGCATGCCCAGAAGAAAGGACATGGTGCGCCGCGTCGGCTTGACGAGCGGTGACGCCGCCGTCATGTCTTGGAGGTTTTCGTACAGCAGCGTCGCCGCTTCGTGCTGCCGGTACTTGACGAGCAGCGTCATGGCTTCCTGCTCGACGCGCGCCGTCATGACCGGGTCGAACGGCGCCGGCGCGGCGTGGCCTTCGAGTGATTGCACGAGCGGGCGGTAGTATGAGGCCACTTCCTTGACGACGCCCGCAAAGTCGTTGTCGTCACAGAGCTTCTGTAGCTTGGCGTACGCAGCGTGCATGTGGTCGACATCGATTGACGGACTGGTGGCATTCTTGGCCTTGGGCGGGAGGCTGCTCAAGGAGAAGTCGCGCACCGCCGAGGCGCTCGATGTAAGAGGCCGCGCGACGAGGTGCATGGGTCGCAACATGGCGGGCGACCGGGCCGAGCGCTTCAAGGTCGCGCGGAGGGCCGCGCCAAGGGTGCGTGCTGCCATCGCCGACGAAGTTTCTGGTTGTTCATTGGCCCGCGAGCCCAATTTAATATCCAGCATAAAGGTACATACAAACACCAAGTACATACGCGTGGTTTAAAAAAGAGCGCAGGGAGCAACCTCTCATATTGAATACGACCTGTGGCATTTTATGCTATCGAGCCATCTTGCGCACGCCGCCGAGAGCTACCGCCGACGACGCGGCGCCGACGCCCGACTTGCTGCTGCTGGTCATTCCCCAGGTAGAACGTGCCACTGCTGTAGTACCGTAGCTGGAAGGCGACGCGCCTTTCTGGTCCTCGTATCCGGAAACCCTAGGCCAGGCCAGGAATTACGGATACGAAGATGGACCGGATGCCAAACGACTCGACAGTCGGCCGGCGGATGATGACCGACAAGGCGGACAAGCCCAAGACGACCCGCAATGCGTTCATCGGGTTCGACCAAGAAGTCAAGTACGGCCTCAAGGTGACGGTGCGCGAGGCGAACGAAGCGCAGCAGGCCATGTGTCTCTTCTGCCTGCACTTTGGCCGCCAGCAGGCCGAGGGCCGGACGCGCAAGCCCTTGTCGACGGTCAAGATGTACCAGCCGCCGTTCCGCCTCGACAACCTGGCGCAGCACAACCTCGCCCACCACCGCGACCGGTGGGCCGAGTACTGCGCGTTGTCATACGAGCAAAAGCGCAGCTACTTTCCAACTACGCCACCGTCGATGGTGGTACCGCCGCCGAAGCGCAAGCCCGCGGCATCGCCCACGCTCTGCGAACCACTGCGAGCAGACCAGCCAGTCGCTGAGTCGTTGTCTCCGTCTCCACCAACCAGCGACGATGTGCACGTTGCGATGGCCGACGAGCGTCTCGCGATGGAGCGATCCAAGCACGTCATGGAGGTCGAGATGCTGCGAAAGACCGTCGAGCTCAAGAAGATCGAGGTCATTAGTGCAACGATGCTTGCGCGGCAAACTCTAGCCGATGCTGGCGTAGCACGCGTCGAGATCGACCTTGTGTTGCCACTGCCACGGTTCGATGCCGCCACATAGTCAGTAGGTTACCATCAATCAAGGCCTCATGTACAACGCCTCTTCTATCGCGACGCCTTGCGGAGCGTATCTTGTCCTTGTCCGGCACCCACGACAGACAGGCGTGTGGCCTGTCAAGGACTAAACGCGCGGGGCTTCCGATGCCAACGCGGCGGATTGGAAGAAGACAAGAGGGGCTACACCTACGGGGCTTGAGCCCCGTACCTCCTGCACACGAAGCTATATCGTCCAAGCTCACGACGCATCCTGACGCAAGGTATCCATTGCTCGACGGAGTTGGCGCGCGGACGTGCCTAGCGTTCGGCGCCGCGGTATTTGATTGGCCCGTGCGTAGCCTAGTTCTTATCGGCGTGTGATTGGCAGCTCAAAATATAATTCCTCACGCCTTTGGCATACAAATTGCACCTGGTTTAATACAAAGGGTGCAACGGAGCCCGACGTTAGGTTCGGATGCAGCAGGCCATGGAAAGCAGCAAGCCGCAGCAGCGCGGAGCCCTCCGGCCGGAGCACGAGGTCAAGTACGGCGTGTCCGTGACGAGCCGCAGCGCAGCGACCGGCGACGCGCTCCAGGCCACCTGCCTCTTTTGCGTGCACTTTGGCCGGCAGATTCGGTCCGAGCGCGCGCGCAGCATTGCGACGCAGGTCAAGGTCTACGAGCCGCCGTTCCGCACCGACAACTTTGTGCAGCACAATCGACTGCACCACTGGGACCACTGGATCGCATACAGTGCGCGGGACCCGGACGCGAAGCTCGTCTACTTCCCGGCGGCGCCGATCCCGTCAACGATGCAGATCGCCGTGGCGCCCAAGCGGCGGTCGACCGCCAAGCGCCCTGCGTTGCCCGAGCCCGAGCCTGTGCCGACAAAGAAGACAAAACCTGACGCTATCTCGCT
>NW_012157406.1:0-2602 GCF_000151545.1 Saprolegnia parasitica CBS 223.65
GCGGCCCCTGCATTCGGCGGGGCCCCGGCGTTCGGTGCGCCCAATAACTTTGGTGCTGCTCCGGCGGCTCCGTTTGGCGGCGGCTTCAACGCGGCGCCTCCTGCTGCTGCGGGGGGTTTCTCGATGGGCCAGGCGCCGCCCAAGCAAAGCGGTGGCCCGCGTCGTATTGTGCGGGCGCGCTCGGTGCGCAAGTAGGTAACACACAAGTAATATTAATATAACACGCAGCGGGGTCTTGTCCTTGGTACGACGCTGGCGTTGGTTGAGACGTGATGAAGGTTGGTGGCAGCAGAGGTGTTATTGGATTCCTCCATCGTGAGACTGTAGCCGGTAGCATGTGTTGCAATCCCGTGCAATATCACACTTTGCAGTTAATATGCTCGGTTTGTACACGTGCGTGGCGGCGTCGCCTTTGCAGCCACAGCCCCCGTGACGGTCTACGTTGGCTTCGGCTTCCTCGGCTCCTCGCTCGACTTGGACATGTAGCAGGGATCACGA
Organism: Saprolegnia parasitica CBS 223.65; assembly: GCF_000151545.1. Classification (NCBI taxonomy): domain Eukaryota; phylum Oomycota; class Saprolegniomycetes; order Saprolegniales; family Saprolegniaceae; genus Saprolegnia; species Saprolegnia parasitica. The sequence goes on from NW_012157406.1 coordinate 499, forward strand.
CGTTGCCAAGCGTCTGGCAAGGTGGCCACGTCGGTGAAAGTGCAGCCCGAATACGTCTCGGTGACCTACTTCAAATACGAAAAGTGTGCAAGTGCGTGTGTAAGTATCCATCCAAGTATCTACGAGTACGAGTATTTTGCACCACTGCCAGAGTGCGCTGAGCACCGTCGACCTTGAAGACCCTCCATTTCCAGTCGACTGCAGCATCGTTACTCTCGACACCAGTGGCAATTCCTGTCGATGAGCGGGTTGATGATCAAGGCGCCAATTGCGGCCAAAAGCTATTCCACTTGAAGATTGACGAAGAAGAGAAAGAGAGAGAGGGCCAGTCATAAACAGTGGACAAAATGTCACAACAACACCCCATGCAACAGGGTCCCTCGGGTGCTCGGACGAGGATTGGATTCGTGTCTCTCATCGATCGGCAGGGCGTACAACAGCAGTTCTTGTTCTCTGGGAGTCCAATTGATAACATGGCTCGCTCCACAATCCTGTGCAAGCGCTGACACGTGCCGTGCTCGCTCAGTTTTGCTTTTGCCATGCGCTGGATCCCGACGACGACGCTCGTCATGGCAGCTTACGCTGCGACGCCCCCCGTCATGCTCTACGAAGGCGTCAACTTTGGCGGGGCCTCGTACAACGCGTACCTCAAGAACTACTCGACGCCACGGACCATTTCGTCGATCACGGTCCAGCCCGGCTACGTCTGTATCGGCTACGCCGAAGCGCTTGCAGGACTCCCCGCCTACCCCAACGAGTACTACTACATGACGTGGGACAGCGACGCGCCATACCTCGGCAGTCTCTGGGACAACGCGATCGTCGAGATCGAGGTCCAATTGGCGCCGGCCACGCAGCCGCGCAAAGGCACGTTCCTAGGCGCAGCGATGCTCTTCACGAAACCATCGTACGCGGGGACCATGTATGCAGCCAACGAGGTCGCGCGATACACTATGGCCGCCGCCATTTCGTCGATAAAGGTCACACCGGGCTACTCGGTGACCCTAACCTCCTCGAGCGGTGAGACCAGCTTCACTGCCGATTCGCCAACGCTCGGGTCATGGACGGGCACTTCACGCACCGTGACCGTGGCCAAGGTCGGTGCCCCAGCCGTAGCCACCTCAGCTCCGTCGACCACCACTCCAACAACTGCTCCTAAAACATCGACACCCTCGCCGACGTCTGCCTTAGCAACAGAACCTTTTCCGAAAACGCCTCCACCCGCAGTAGTAGCCCGCATCTCGACCACGCCCGCGGCGACACCGGCTGCTTCTTCCAGCACCATAGATTGTACGTCGCTTCTTGGACCGCAACCGCGTCTCATGTACTTTTGCGTGTGTAGACTCGACCGTCATCATCGGCTGCAGTGCGGGCGTTGTTGCTGTCGTGCTTCTCGCCATCTTCTGCGTTGTGCGATCCAAGAAACACAATCCAACGAGCTCGCCGAGAACCTCCACCAGTCTCGCCGAGCCCTTCATTGCGACCAACCCAAAGCACAACCCGAACGCCGGCCTCATCAACCTCAGCGGCCTCTACAAGGTCCGCCTCGACCAAGCGATGCTGCACCTCGACTGCGTCCTCGGCTACGGCTCGTTTGCAGCCGTCTCCAAGGGCTCCTACAACGGCACTCCCGTCGCTGTCAAGCAACTCCAGAACAGTCGGCGGTCCAACGCCGACATCCAGAGCTTCGTCGACGAGATCGAGCTCATGTCCCGGTACGTTTTCAACCACCTCTTGATCCATTCTAAACATGGTCTTAGATTCAACTCGACCCACATCATCAAGCTCATCGGCGCCGCCTGGACAACCCCGATGGACTTGAGTGCCGTCATGGAGCTCATGGACCAAGGCGACCTCAAGGACTACTTGGCGGCCCATGACGCCAGCGTCTACACGTGGGCGATGAAGCTCGAGGCGCTGCGCGGAATCGTCGACGGTCTCTCGTACCTCCACTCGCTCAACATTGTGCATCGCGATCTCAAGTCCCGCAACGTGCTTCTCGACTCGGTCAAAGGCGTCAAGATCGTCGACTTTGGGGTCGCCAAGGAAGATGTCCACGATGGGCGTGGGCACGTTTCGGTGGATGGCCCCCGAGGTCCTCCTC
>NW_012157407.1:0-2600 GCF_000151545.1 Saprolegnia parasitica CBS 223.65
TAAATACGGCACCGAGAGCTTTCTCGGTCTGTAGCTTGGTCTTCTCCGCCGCGAGCTGATCGAGGAGCGACCACGGAACGTGCGCATCTCGTGTCCGGCGCTGCTGCCCCGATGTCTCGACTTTCTTCTTCTTCTTCGTCTTCTTCGTCTTCTTCAGCACAATATCTGTCGCTGGCGGCGGATCGACGCTGGTCGACCTCTCGCTCGCCATAGCGTGCGGGGGCGGGGGGACCTGTTGCAAGGCTTGGTGCACGCCGTTGTACGTTTTTGTAAACGTATCCAGAAGCGGCATCAACATCGTCTGTGCTTGCTCCAGCTGCGCCGTTGACGACACGAGCGCGACTTGCTCGGTCAGCGCCGTCACAGCGCTCTTGTTTGCTTGAAATTCCTTGGAAAAAGCGAGCAAATTCGAACTGCCGATGCAAAATACCGTGCTCTCTCGAGCGATCGCGTGCAGTCGCACCTTGCCTTCCTTTGTGCACGGCTTGACGTGCCATTTGCGGCGCTCGTCGGCAATATTCTGCTGCCGCTGCCGCGCGCGCAGGATCGCCATGTGATGCATATCTCACTACGATATACGACACTAGTCAACCTGTCCTTTTTCGTAAAGAAAAACCTTCCGTTGAAAACACATGCATCCTCGTGAGTGGAAACCGCCGTCCGGCGCTGGCGAGAACCACTCGGATCCAACGGCCTAAAGAAACGGAGAGTCAAGGAGTTGACGACGGAGGAGTTGCGATCTTTACACCAAAAACTTCTCAAAACTATAATCAGGGTCCAGTTGTGAATTGGAACGCCCGAGATGCTCATCCGGCTCAACGTTGGCGGCCGCATCTTCTGCACGTCGGAAGCAACGCTGACCAAGGTCCGAGACAGCTACTTCGAGGTGCTTTTGCGCGGTAACTGGCAGCCGGACGCCGACGGCGCGTACTTTCTGGACTTGGACCCAACGTGCTTTGAGCACATTTTGAACCACTTGCGCTGTGACGCACCGCTGCTTGCCGGCCTCGCACCGCACGAGATCGTCCACGTCTCGCGCCAGCTAGAGTTCCTCCAGCTGCCGCTGCCCGTGCCGCTGGATCGGATGTGGGCACCGTCCGACGCCAACATGAAGCTCGTGCACACCAACTACTGTCAGACGGTCGCCGTCACGATGAAGTCGGTCCAGCGCTCGGTGCTCGCGTTGGTGCCAAGCGACCGATTTGCAGTGCGCATTGACGTCCTGGTGCTCTCTTTTGCGATCGGCTTTACGTCCAAAGACGCGTTTGATGCGACGCAGCCCCTTTACGCGAATGCTGCAGTCAGTGACGCCAGGGGCTGCTTCCTTACCACCAAGAGGTTGCCCGACTATCTGAGTCGCGGTCACGTCATCGTCGCCCAGTACGACCGAGACACGCAAAAGATCACATTTGATGTGAACGGCAAGCGCGTCGACAGTGCAAGCATCGACTCGATGCTGCCACCGACAACCGAGCTTTTTCCATTTGTCTCGTTTAACGCATATACGCGTCCAGACCAGGATCACAGCGCGTACCACGGGCAGGTCACGCTTGTACCCCTGCCGTCGGCGTAGGTCTCACGGATCAAGGCGGCAAGGGCTAGGTTTTTGAGAACTTCCATAATGTTAGTACAATGTCGTTGCTTGCAAACGCATATATCGAGCGAGCGTACCCAAGACTACTACACTGTAGCCTGATGAATAATAGTAGTACTGTAAACTGCAATTGGTCTTGCAAGCGCAGGAATAACAATACATCACAAGACCTATTCACTTAACTGACACTTCGTGAGAACCGACTCGCTGCAAAAGATGATTGTCGTGTGATAAAAGGTCGTCAGGATCAGCCACCGTGGGGCGGCCGTCAGAAAGAAGAAGAGGAAGATACCACCAGCGCAGCCGACGACGTGCTCAGTGCAACTCACATCGGGTCCCCAGACAACAGCAAACCTTACGCTCATCCACTGCCACGTTGCGAGCACGATAGCACTATCGAAAGCGCCTTGAACCGCAGTAGAAAAAGAGCTGGTGTACAAGACGCCAAGCACGACGCCGACGATGGAGCGCACGACGAAGCGAGGGTGGTCCTCGCAGCTCGAGTAGTGCCGACGACTCAAGTCGTACGTGCCAGCAATGCACTGCGACCGCCGCGCAAACTGGTTGTGAAGCCAGACGTCAGCGATGAGCAATGGCCGCGTACACGCATACAAGACTCGCCACGGGTACCAATACGGAGCAGATTGCTGCGTGAATAGGCGCAAGACATTGCCTCGATGTTAAGAACCACGAGTCTTAGCATGACAGCATCAATCACCAACAAGTTATACTACATTGCTGCGTAGCTGCCTGGCAGAAAGGGTAATCCAATACTAGTTTTAGTTGTCGCCGATCGGTTTTCGACGCTTAAATACGGCACCGAGAGCTTTCTCGGTCTGTAGCTTGGTCTTCTCCGCCGCGAGCTGATCGAGGAGCGACCACGGAACGTGCGCATCTCGTGTCCGGCGCTGCTGCCCCGGTGTCTCGACCTTCTTCTTCTTCTTCGTCTTCTTCAGCACAATATCTGTCGCTGGCGGCGGATCGACGCTGGTCGACCTCTCGCTCG
>NW_012157408.1:0-2600 GCF_000151545.1 Saprolegnia parasitica CBS 223.65
CTCGGGGATTACCGAGATTGACGAAGCAACCGTCGCCGCATGGACCAACCTCAACTCGCTTTTGATTGAGCAAAGCCAATTGCGCAGCGTCCCCGCATCTTTTCGCGAGCTTACGCTTCTCGGTGGTCTCTCTCTCTTTGGCAACAATATTTCGGAGCTGCCAGCACACACGCTGGGGGCGCTGAGCAGTCTCACAACACTAAATCTGGCGCAGAACCCACATCTGGAAAGCGTCCCGGACGATGTGAACCAGGCCAATTTGGAATGGATGCTGGACTTGTTCCTGGAAAACACGAGCGTAGCGACATGGTCGCCCACAGCATTTGGGCCATCGACCAACGTCTACATGAGCGGGACACCGTACTGCACCGTCGCCGCCACCGAGCCGGCGTGTCATCCCAGCGCCTACGACGGCAGCTATCGCTTTGGCATTATGGCCCGTCAATTCGATTAGAACGACGGCAATCGATTTAACTGCAAACTCAATTGACTCTTGGACTCTGCATGATACCAGAAGCCAAGTCCCACGAATCTGGCGTTAGGGTGCGTGCGTTTAGAATCGGCACCAGATGCCGAATCCGCCCATGTGCCGAAATGGCGTGATTTTTGTTGCCACGATGTCGTCGCTGCCTCTGTACGTCCGCGCAAGCGCCATTGCCGGCGCGCTCGCGACCGCAGCCTTTGGCGGTGCGTCTATCCTCTCAGCCCGTAGCATCCTCGTCATCGGCGCCCGTACTAGGCTACATCTACGCGCATGTGGAGACAGTGCCCGAGACGGGCCGCCGGCGCCTCATGCTCATGACACCGCGTACGACGCCACAAGCTCTCGCCTATGCTCACCATCCTTTGGCTGGCGTAGAGGCCGAGCGGCGCTTGGGCGAGATGAGCTTTCGTGAGATCCTGCGTGACAACAGGGAAGCGATTGTACCGCCAAGCGACCCGGTACACACTCCAGCAATCCCTCCGGATGCGTCACCGCCTTGGTAGCGGGCCAAGATGGTGCGCGCCGTGGGCGAGCGCATCGCCGCCGCGTCGAACCGACCCGACTTCAAGTGGGACTTTATCGTGATCGAGTCGCCCGAGCCCAATGCGTTTTGTCTTCCCGGTGGCAAGATTTGTGTGTACACGGGTCTCTTCAAGGTGGCCGTCTTGGCCGCAAGCAATCGCTCATTTTGACGCTAGCTACTGCGCAACCAAGACAGCCTCGCGGCCGTGCTGAGCCATGAAGTCGCACACGCTCTTGCGCGTAAGTTGTGCTACGTCCTCAGTTCCATGCCTACATTCTTCGTCATTGTCGTACTAGGCCACAGTGCCGAGCAGATCTCGGTGGGCAACCTGTTTTCTCTCTTTTTGCTCTTCTTGTCTCCGGAAGCGAGTACACTCGCGTCTTCGGTACGTTGACTCGCGTCGACTTGTGGCAACTTGATGTGACAAGGCGTTTGCCCTGGGTGTGAACCTGCCCAAGTCGCGCGCCCACGAGTCGGAAGCCGACGCGATCGGGCTCCAGCTCATGGCCAAGGCCTGCTACGATCCGCGCGCGAGCCCCGCGGTACCCTCGCACCCTCGCCGCATCCCACAGGTTGACAAGTTGATAGATGTTTGCCGACTGGGCCAAAATGGACGCGCCCAAGTCGCTCAAGTACTTTTCGACGCACCCGCCGAGCGCCGAGCGGGCCAAGCACCTCACGTACACATCTCGCATGCCGGCCTATGTCAAGACTGTCCATCTTATCTCTGTAGGAACCAACTCGGAACGCCATTGCGTCACTTTGATGCGCATTGCCACGACGTGCGCCGGCATTTTCAATAGACATAGCTTCCACAAAGTGTTGTTAAGACGATGTACAACTTACGCCAGCAAAGGGCCAAGGGCCGCTTCGTTGCCCGTGTTCATGGCCGTGTCGAGCGGCGTCGATCCGTCCTAGTGGTATCGTACATTGTTGTTGTTGCTGCTGCTTTGGCGTGGGTTCATCGAATACCTTGAGCGTCGCGACCGTGCTCGCACCATGCAAGAGAAGGAACTGGACCATCTCGAGGTTGCCCATTTCGGCTGCGACATGCAGCGGGGTGCCGCCCATCTACTAGCCAGGAGAATGGCTTTGGTCACGCGGATCGTCCAAGAGGCAGAGGTTAGGACCTCGTTTTCGACAGCGTTGACATTTGCACCGTGTGAAAGAAGGGTTTGCGCAATCGCCATCTTGTGGTGGAGCACGGCAATGTGCAGCGGTGTCCAGCCCATCTACTCGACAGGACATCTCAGACAAATTGTCCACACTTTCGTCGATGAGAAAAGCCATGGACCCACCGTTTGCGGCGCATCGACTGGCACCTTGGCGTGGTCCAAGAGGTACGTAGCGCACTCGACGTGGCCTTCTTGCGCGGCCGTGTACAACAGCGTAATGCCATTCTACGTGGCTGGTCGTCCAAAGAAACGATGACAAGTTGTACATTGTAGGTGGCATGGACATTGGCGCCGTGGGTGACCAAGAAGGCGAGGACCGACGCATGGCCGTTTTGCACGGCAACGTACAAGGCATCCCAGCCATCCTATCGCACGCGTCATGCCACGTTGGTCTACAGAGTAAAGGACATGGTTAAAC
>NW_012157409.1:0-2600 GCF_000151545.1 Saprolegnia parasitica CBS 223.65
AGACGACGCCAAGAGCTTCTTTCGCTACTCTGCGCCAGTGGTGACGACGCCGCCCGCGACGCCGCACGCAACCCCCGCTGGGACATCCGCCTCCTTTCTTTCGTCGCTCGCCACGAGCGTCGTTGCGGGCCTTGGCGCAGTCTTCCTCGTTCTCTAGAGTAGCAAACTAGCATTTCGTAATCGATTTTTCTTTCACCTATGCAGCACGCGAATGCCATCCCTCCGTACCCGCGAGATTGGATAAATGGATGAATGCTGGCGCTCGGAAGGCGCCGCTGTGGCTGCCCTGAAGTACCGGTATGAAGGAACTCTTGACGTCGCTTTACTGTATTTCGACTCGACTCCTCTTTTGCGATATGGGGATTATTTCCCGAGGCTATCAATGCAAGTACATGGGGAGACTATTAGGGTTCGTGTTGGGAGGCTGTCGCTGCCTAAAAGAGACTGGTGGATAGGCTACACGAGCGTCAAGTAACGTAGAGGGTGGCAGCTCGACGGGCAAATCGCAAATGGGTTTGGCAGTTTGGTCTTCGGTCTTGGCGGCTGCACGTTGCTATAATGAAGAGCTAACTGGTTGCGCCGCCATCGTGGGTGATATGGCGGCTCAGCAAAGCGGTTCAAGATGACACCCTTGGTTGGCCCCTTAGCTTCACGCGTTGCACGAGAAGCGATTCCTCGTATGAATGCTTCGCCGTCGACTGCAGCTTTTGGATCTTGGCTTGGGTTGAGGTCCGCCGTGTACCTCGCCTGCGAGCTCTCCGACTGTAGAGCATCGACTTTGCATGGCTAGAATATGCAAGTTTCATCGCGTTGCTTAGTGTGGTTGAACAGGTTCGGTGCAGGGTGACCTGGTAGGAACTTTGAATTGTTAACCGGTATTTGTGACGACGACGCTTGCGGTAGTCTTTAATGTGGCTTCGCACCTGAGTCATTTGGGTCACCTAGTTCTTCGTCATGAATCGAGTTGACCTCCGTCGATGAGGGTGCTGCTACGGGTTGGTCATGCTTCGCGAGTCTTGCCGTCCTCGGTCGTCTAGCTTCCTCTGCGCTTGCCGCTCCGGGAAGAGCTCCGCCTCGTATACCGTTCGTGGCCTCACCTGCTTCCCATGAGGCCTCATGGTACTAGAAGGAGTCCTTGCCATGATGGTCGTTCCCACGCTTCCGCCGTCCAGATACATAATGTATTCAACGCTCGCTGACAAGCTCTATTAGGTGCGGCTGTGAGGGGGGCGATAAGCCCTGATACGTGCGTCACACCTTTTGCATATCAAATCCAATATAATGTCCATCACGTGAAAGCACTTAACAGGGACTTCAAAAATCGCACTTGACGAGACATGCTCCGTGGGATGTGAAAGGGCCGTTTCCAAGCAGTGGAAGAGGTTTTCCGCACAAGGACGAGCGATCTAGAAGACCAGTTACAAGTTCGAACAAAAGCCAAGACCCAGGCGCAGAGCGAACGAGCTTAAGCCATTTCCAAATTGGTAGTGTCCGTCAAATAACTAACCCGCCTCGCCCACCACCGGCATGGCGGACACCAACACGGTTGTTGCCCCCAAGTAGTTCGGTCTTGATTGAGGAATGCGGCTTTGCGATTCGGTGAAATGCCCTGGTAGCTGAGACCAATGAAACGTACCAGTAGTTTCATTGGACAACAAGTCTAGAAGGATACTAGTAGTCGATAATTTAGCCAGAATGCACGAATTGATCCCCTGGGATGCTATTAAGATTATAAATTCGCTCCAGGCGACGTTTGCGCAAGGCAGCGGCTTCTGCAAACCCGAGCATAAATGTAACCCATGTAGTCGCTTCTTCCAGGACGACAGTGTCAGGTCGTCCTGCGTCCCTTGAACGAAGCGCTAGGCTGACATCCTAGCGCTGCCGTTGTTCCGACACGGCAGATACAGATTGCGTAGTGACATATTTGTACACAGTAGAAGTTTATGTCCATTTAAACCAAAAATTCGGGAAATCGGTTCGGGTAAAAGTTTAGACCCTCGACGGTATCGTCTCGGCAGAGCTTGCCGCGCTGCTCGGCAACCTAACATAGCACGTCGGACACCTTGCACTGCAAACCTCTCGACGCACCTTGAGGTACTCGTGGGCAAGCGACAAGGAAATCTGCATCTCCGCGGCCACGTCGTTGGACGTGATGCAGCTGTCTTTGGCAGTCCGCGCCAAGTGCTCGAGGCGCACGGCCACCTGCTCTTCATTGTGCGAGTCTACACCAATCCAACCGCGTCCCAAGGCGTCGGTCAAAGAAGATGAAATACCGGATTGGAGAACGATGAGGCCGCCATCAAACTTGCGCACGTGCAAGCCCAAGTGCAACGGCTTCTGCAGCATTGCAGCATGATATAGATCGTCGGGCGATATGAGCTCTGTGCCCCGGGCGCGGTTGAAGAGGCAGTAGATATCCGAGAGCGTGAGGATGCCACCGTGGCGCGCCATAGGCTCCTTGAGGAACTCGGCGAGCTGGCGCGCCAGCTGCTGGTGGTACGCATCGCCCGCGTTCTCGCGCGTCACCGGGCTCGCAATGCCCATGTTGAGCAGGAGCGCTTGCATCTGCGTCGTCTCGTCGGTCGTCGTCTCGGCAGCCG
>NW_012157410.1:0-2600 GCF_000151545.1 Saprolegnia parasitica CBS 223.65
GGCACGGCGCCGGTGCCCAATGCAGCGATCGTGATGCTCATGACGGTCTGGAAGACAGTGCTACCAACGACGCCGCTGCCGTCGTCGTTTGTGTACATTGTGGCTGGCGACTTTATCTTTGATCGGCTCTCGACCATGACGAACGTGCACGGGAACATGTTTGTCACGCGGATCTTGGCCCAGCGCTACGACGACCCGGTCGAGGCGTGGTCGGACGAGACGAGCGAAGACGCCCGAACGCCAGTCCCAGGCGTCTAACTTGGTGGTCACTTTCTACTCGTCTTGCTTGTCGCGTCGTCTTATCATAACATTATCTAATGCATGCATACCCTCTCTTGCCAACGACATGCAGCCTGTGACTCCACACGAATTTCACGTCGCTCTGCTACTCTAAGGTAATACTAATGCGACCCCACCACCTCTGCCATAATGCTCACATTGTTTTTAGTAAAGTATTTGATGCATGGACCAGTTGAATTGAAGTGTATATGCAAACGATACGACGACGTCACGAGCTTGGCAAAAAGACAACACTACTTAGGGGCTCGACAGTGCGTGGTACTGGTTGTTTCTTGTCGACCGCGCCTTCTTAAAGCAGCCGCAGCACCCGCTTGTCAACGACGGCTCTTCGCGTCGTTCTTGCTTGGACGCGAACGCATTGAAGATGTCTTCGAGCGAAGTCTGCGAGACCGCGTACTCTTGAATGGAAAACGTTTGCTTGGCCGCCTCGACGACGCTGAACGCGACCGAGAGCGTCGTGCGGAGCTTGAACTGCACGAGCGCCGGCTCGCGGAAGACGACGTCGATTGCACCGTTTGTGGCCGCATGGAGGTGCTGGGCGATCGCGTCAAACATGTCTTCGCCGATCCACCACGAGCAGAAAGATGCAACGTCGACCGCGCCCTCGGTATTGGCCAAGTGGGCGAGGAAGAAGCCCGTGGCGTGGTCGGGCACCAAAAGCGATGCGCGCGACGGCTTGCGAAGACGGCCGCACCAGTGGATCATGTCATCCATGCTGAGCGTGGACGGCAGCGTGGCGGCCATCGCTTCGGTCGCCGCTTGCTCGGGCACGCGCAGCTTGAGGTCGAGTACGAGGCCGTGGCCAAACTTTTGCTTGATGTGCTGAATGCTCCCGAGGCACTGGAGGCCGCCGCTGACCATGATACCGACGCGCGAGCACAAGGCTTCGCACTCTTCCATCGAGTGGGTCGTCAGAATGACCGTCGACTCGCGCTGGTGCGTCGAGAGGTCCGAGATGACCTCCCAAAGGAACCGGCGCGACACCGGGTCCATGCCCGTGGACGGTTCGTCGAGGATGATGATGGGCGGCGACCCGATCACGGCGATCGCAACCGAGAGCTTGCGTTTGTTGCCGCCGCTCAAGTGCGACGCGAGGACGTGCTCGAACGACGTGAGCCGAAGCTTGGATATGAGCTGTGCAATCGCGCGCTTGGCGTCCGACCCGCGAAGGCCGCGCAGCGCCGCGTACAACTGCAAGTGTTCGCGCACCGTGAGGAGGTCAAAGAGCGCATCAAACTGCGGGCAGTACCTACGCGAGACACGCGTAAACGACCTGTTGCACCAAGGACGCTCCAGACGTACCCGACGAGCGTGCGTGCTTGGTTGTGCTGCGACACGACGTTGCGACCAGCGAGGAAGGCGCGACCTGCCGACGGCGCGACCTCGCCCAGTAGCATCTTGAGCGTCGTCGACTTGCCGGCACCGTTGACCTAATGAACGCATGAGACCTGTCGACACGATTATCGCGTGAGAGTCGTACCCCAAGGAGACCGAAACACTCGCCCTTTGGCAGCGCGACCGAGAGTCCTTTCACCGCTTTCACAGGCTCGGCGCGGAAGAACAAGTCGTTGAAGACTTTGCGCAGCTGGTCAATGACGACTGCGTTGTCGGTCGTGCTGGACAGCGCCGTGACGCGCGCGTTTTCGGCAATTACGTCCGTGTCTGTCATCGATGCAGCGTCTGTCGTATCGGGTGCCGCGTTGTACGAATGCGCCTTGACCGTGCGAAGGTACTCGAGGCAGAAGAGCAAGACAAAGAAGACACAAGCGGTCGTACCGAGGTACGTGAGGTGCTCGTAGACACCGCTGGGGGCGAGGGCATGCAGACGCATCTTGGTCGACGTGCCGTTGGGTAGCGTGATGTACTTGGCGTTCGCCGCCGTGACGTTGCGGAGACCGTCGCCAAGCGCGTACAGCGGCGCCACGCGCCAGACGTTGTTCATGCTCGGCTTTGAGAACGTATACAATACATTCTCGGCCACGAAAAAGGCGACCGTGACACCGAGGTGCGAAAGCACCATGATCGTCTGCGCCGATGAATGCTCCTTGAGGAAGAAGGCACCGACGTACGCCGACGCGACGAGCGCGACACCCGTGAGAAAGAAGAGAAGCGCTGTCGCCGAGAGCGCGTCGTCGACCGCCTCCGAGTTGGCCGTGTAGGGCGTGATGCCAAAGCCCAGAATGAGCCCGAGCAAGATGCCGAGCATTGGGAGGAAGCTCAGGATGTCGTACAGGATGTTGGCGGCCCAGAACGCTGAGAGGTAGACGCCCGAGACTAGCTGCTGGTGCTTGGCCGTGAGC
>NW_012157411.1:0-2600 GCF_000151545.1 Saprolegnia parasitica CBS 223.65
GACAGGTATACCACCGGCGGTGACAGTCTCTACAATGGAAGGGATAGGGTCGTGCGTCTGTAACAGTGGGTACTATGGCACATCGTGTCAAACCAACCAAATGCCCATCATTACGACGCTCGAGCTCGGAAACGCCACCGCGTTCCAAGGGTCCGTGGCAGCCAAGGTAGGCTTCATGCGTTGCTCTTCTCTACTTTTATTCGATGGCGTAGAGCTATCAATTCTTCCGGGTCCAGCTCAATTCGAGCTCGTCCGACGTGACGGTGCACGTGGTCACGACCCGTGGCGGTGCAATCTACTTGCATCAACGACAGTCGTTGAGCGCAACTCTATAGACGCGGATGTCTACGCTTCGTTCGTGACGCCAACGCCAAGTGTTGGCAGCTTGCGCGCGTCGACGTTCGTGAGCGACGCCAACCGCACCGACGGCATCGACGCCATCACGCTCTGTGGCTCCCTTGGCGTCTTTCCCCGGGGCATCAACGACACGTTTCACTTTTGCCGCCAGCCCAACACGCAGTTTGTCCAAGGTGCCCCGGGGTACCTCTACATTGGCGTGTTTGGGTTCGCCGCTTCGCGCTTTACGATTGCCGTCAAGCTCAACAAGTGCTCGAGCGAGAGCTGCTCCAACCACGGCACCTGCGGCAAGGTCGTTGATCGATGCGATGCCGCGTCTTACGCATGGATTAGTATTACGCCGGCGTGTGCGCGTGCGATCGGTACTGGACGGGCGATGCGTGCAACGTGCCTCAGTGCCGGCCCGACTGTATCGACTTTGACAATTGCCCGGTAGCCTCTGCGGCAGTTGTAAATCTTCTCACGCAAAAAGTAGGTACCAGGATCCTCGACGCCCGTCGGTGTTGTCTCGAAAGGGCTGCGCAGCACAACCGACTGCTTTGGCAACGGCGTCTGTACGGTCAAGACCAACGCGGATGGCGTCGACCAGCCGACCTGTGTCTGTGACCCAGCATACCACTACGACCGCCCGAACGACGCACAGAGTCTCTGCAAGGTCCCGATTCCGTCCATCTCGTACGTCGAGCACTACAACAGCTCGTTCGTGGTCTATGCGCAGTCGTTGGACGAGCAGGTGATGCGACATTTCGAGTCGGTCGATCTCACGATGCCACAACATACTAGGTGGATATTGGGCAATGGGCTCTCTATACGATCAACGTGCAGCCCAGCTGGACTTATGTCCACGTCCAGCTCGACGCGGCCTCGGTCACCAGCGACGCACTGGTGCTGGTACGAAAAAACACGCTGCCGTCGCTGGACGTGACGCACCCGTACCCGGTCCAAGCGGCCGATGCCGCCGCGTGGGCATCGCAAGCCGGCACCCAGCGCATCTTGCTGACGCGCGCGGCGTCGACACTCAGCGATGGCCTTCTCTATATCGGTGTCTACAACACCCTCTATGCACGGAGCTCGCTGGCCTTTTCGCTCAACGTCCAAGCCAATAGCAGCTGCGTGAACGCATCGCGCGTGTGCCCCGCGGCGACGTCGACGTGCTCACCTGCCCTCGATGGTCTCTGTGCGTGTGCGACGGGCTACGGCGGAGCGTTTTGCGACCGCGGACCCATAGCCCACCGTCGAGTGTGGCACAACGCGTCCGCGATCAATATCTCAATCCAACTCCACCCTGGGCAGTGGACGGTACCGTCTTTTCTCAGTTTGCACTTGCGATTCATGTTTCTTTGGCTAGTACCTCACACTGGATGTCCCTGATCCCGACGTGGCGTTCATCAAGGTGCAGCTGGGCAACATTGACGCTGCGATGCCGCTTCTGCTCGTGCGCGGACCTCTTGAAACGGGTTTACCAGCGCTGGACCTCGGCGCTTCCTTTGATTTCGACGGTATGGCCGCTGGCGCCACGTCGCAGACGGTCGTGGTGCCTGTCTCGACGGCGTGCAGCGGGCCCACGTGCTACAAGATCGCCGTCTACAACAAGCGGTTCGCGGCCGATATCCTCCACGCTCAGCTCTCGGTGCAGCCTTTGGCAGCCCTCTCCGAGGTGTACCCGTCACCGACTTGTGGCGGCAACGGCGATGTGACGTATGTCCTTGTACGCGTCCTTCATAAACTGACTTTAAACGTCGTATTAGCATTTGCGGTGGTCGGGGGACCTGCCTCGACAGCAAGGACGGTCCGAGCTGCAGCTGCAAGAACGGCTGGCACGGACTCACGTGCGAAAGCCCGAATCCCATGGATATGGGCGCGCTGTGGTATGCATCCGAGAACGCGTCGTTGCTCTGCAGCGTGTGTACGTCAACATTTTCCCTGCCCAACGATGGCGGCGCTCTCTTTACGCTGCCGCAGTCGATGCAGCCCAACACGGGCATTCAGCTGCGCGTGACCAACCTCGATGGCGTCTCCCCCAGCGTCTATGTGGCCGAGGTCATCCTGTCAAAATTCTTCTCCACTGATTGAACGTGACGGCGTAGGTCCCCCCGCGGTCGATCTATGACTTTAGCCTCGTGTCGTTTTCGGTACAAGCAACATTTCTTGTGCGGAATGCGAGCCGACTGTGACTAGAATGGGACGGAGGAAGTCGTGCAGCTGCTCAATGAGCCGCTTTCGGGCCAGTTTTGGGTCCTCGT
>NW_012157412.1:0-2600 GCF_000151545.1 Saprolegnia parasitica CBS 223.65
CTCACGTGGCGCGACGTACTCAGGGATTGTCTAGTGTGTTTGGCGACCCGTGCCCGGGCACGGTCAAGACGCTGAGCGCCCGCGCCATGTGCACGCCCCACTTGACGCCCGGGTTTATCCAGAGCATGGGACCGCAGGGCGGGTCGACGGTGGTCACGTGTCCTCGCGGCGAAACCATTTCCGACATCCCGTTCGCCTCGTATGGCACGCCTTCAGGCTTGGCGGCGCCAGGCCAGTGCCACGCGGCCTCAAGTGAGTCGATTGTCAAGGCCAGGTGCATCGGGAAGCGGTCGTGCACGGTGGACGCGACGAACGGGTACGATTTGAATCGTATATACCTCGCACCTCACATACAGTGTAGCATCTTTGGTGACCCGTGCCCCGGTTTGACCAAGAGCTTGTTCATTGCCGCGCAGTGCTCGAGTGCCAACTTGGTCGGCGGCTCGGTGCCCGACGGTTCGACGCTCACGATTGCGTGCCCACTGACCCAACGGCTCGTGTCGATCCCGTACGCTTCGTACGGAACACCGACCGGTGCCTACCCCAACTTTGTGACGACGTGGTGCAACGCAACCGACACGGCGACGGTCGTCACGACGTCTTGCGTCGGTCGCAACGCATGCTCGGTCAAGGCCGACAGCAAGTAGTGACCTTTTCTCCACGCTGTAGAAACCTAATGTGCGCGTAGCGAGTTCGGCGATCCATGCCCGGGCGTCACCAAGCAGCTCTCGGTCGTCGCCAAGTGCGTTGACAATAACCTCATTGGTGGCTCGGTGGCGGACGGCGGGTCAGCGGCCATCCAGTGCCCAGCGGGGCAGTACATTGGGTCGATTCCGTTCGCGGCGTATGGGACACCGTACGGGACCTTTCCCGACTACTCGGCGCACGCGGCGTGCAACGCCGAGGGTGCAGCCGCCAAGATCGCTTCGCAGTGCGTTGGCCGAAACAGCTGCGCCGTGTCTGTCTCCACCCAGTGCGCACACCGTTGACTGCATCCAACGGTCGAGCTCACGCGATTGTAGAACGTTTGGGGATCCGTGCGAAGGCGAGGCCAAGACCCTCGACTGGACCGCCAAGTGCGCACCCAACAACGTCATTGGCACGATCGTCAATGACGGCGGCAGCGCGACGCTGCAGTGCCCGCTGGGGCACTACATGTCGGCCATCAACTTTGCCTCGTACGGAACGCCGGGTGGCAGCTTCCCCGATTACGCCATCGACACGACGTGCCACGCCGCGAGTAGCACGTCGATCGCAACGTCGGCGTGCGTCGGCAAGAGCACGTGCACGCTGCTTGCAAGCCCTGGATCGTTCTCGGACCCGTGTCCGGGTGTCACAAAGAGCCTCGCGGTGTCGGCCGACTGCATCTCCAACCTCGTGATTGGCGGCACTGCGGCACAGAACACGATGATGAACCTCGCGTGCCCCAAGGGAGCGACCGTCCGCTCGATCGACTTTGCGTCCTACGGCACGCCAACGGGGAAGCTCGGTGCGTTCGCTCTTAGCGCGTGCCATGACCCCAACTCGGTCCGGATCGTGCAGCAGGCGTGCTTGGGCAAGACGGGCTGCTCCATCAGTGCGAGCAACAGTGTCTTTGTCAACAACTGCCGCCGCACGCAAATGTACTTGGCCGTGCAGGCCACGTGTGCGACGCCGACGCCAGCGACGACTGCCTTGCGCACGCCAACGCCCAGTTAAGCTAACGTCGTACACGACGTGCGTAATTCAATGTGTCTTTTCTGCATCCGACAGCTATCTTTTACGTTGCGTGGCGCGTTGCAGCACGTCGTCTGCACTCGTAGATCGCTTTTGGTGGTCTCTGCGCACCGCTCAGACCTCCACCGCCGGTAGCTAGCACCGTGCGGGACTTGCATGTATCGTGCTAGTAGAAACGATAGGTTATCAAGAGCACCCCGGGTCGAGCCGATTGCTTACCGCCACGATGTTTGAGCATCGGTGCATTGCAATGGGATTGTCGGTCCTGGGAGTCACGACGCCCAGCATGGGAAGCCATATCTTTACACAGGATAGTACTGTCTATCCGAAGGAAGCGGAGTTTCACAACGACCCCCTCAAACAATTGCGTCAGACCTTTTTGCCGTCGACACCGAGATTGCATCAGTCAAGGAGCTCACGAGACTGAATCCCGTTTGGCGTCCCATCGCTTGCATTGCTACACTCATGGAATGTGTCTTTTGCGCTTAACACACCGACCGTCGACGGCGTGACCGTAGCACCACTGCACGGCCGTGCAACGGACTGAGACATGATGCACAAGCTGATGGGTTGCAACGACCCTCCGGTGCTGAACAGTCGCGTCTAATTCGAGGCGCAAAACTCCCCTTGCAGCCTTTCCGCCCGAGACGGTGTCGGCGCCGGGAGTTTCGCCCGTGGCAGTTGATTGATGCGGGAGTTTCGGCCTTTCTGCGGCGGCGCGGCTGGAGCTCATATCCCAATTTGCTTCGTGCAAATATGAAAGTCTTCCCGTACGGTCGCCAGCTCTCGCTCACGCTGCCTTTGCTGCTCCTCAAGGCGCAGCGGGGCCGCGCGCAAGCGCTGGGTGGCATTATCGGTGGCTTGGCCAGCGAAGGCGACTCGCT
>NW_012157413.1:0-2600 GCF_000151545.1 Saprolegnia parasitica CBS 223.65
GCAATGTTGGCTGGCGCGGTCGGGTACATGGCCGCGAGGGCGTTCCTCGTGTCGTACGACGTGGCGAGGATCGTGGCGCTCGTCGCACATGTGAGCGCCCGCGCGTAGGAAAAGTTGCCGTCGCCGACGACGAGGACGCGCAGAGGCGCTGCCACGTGGCCGAGCGTGAGAAGCGCTTGCGACGAGCTTTGGCGCACCAACGCAAGGGGATAGCACCGCGCGCTGACGCGGATCGTCCGCAGCATTTTTGTCGCGCTCGTGTCCCGTCCTGGCCAATTACTTGGCGCCAGCAGCGATATGAACTTGATTTCTCACAAGTGTCTGCTCACCCAGATGACGCACCAAGAGCGTCTCCTGGTAGCTCTCCTGGTCGCAACCAGCCAACGACGCGTTGAACGGCCACTTGCGTGCAGCTCCGAGCACGGGTTAATCCATGCACCACCAACAGCTCCCCGTGGTGTACATGTATTCTAACTCGTTGCAACTACGGTGTCGCAAGCTCGCTTTGCTCGTGTCGAGCGCACCATCGTCGTCGTTCCATGGACTCAGTGCCATGGACCAATATTTTTGCCCCTGGACCACTCATCACCGGCGTTCACAAGTGCAGGTCGCGGTGCTCGACAGCTCCGTCTTGCTCGATTCGCTGCCATCGATGGCGTACGAGGCGCTTGGTTCAACCACGGCCACGCCCCCGTGCCGTTGATTGCGATTCCACAAGTGCACGTATCTATGCCTCCACCCAACGCTGTGACAACGCGGTGCACGTCGGCGAAATGATGGCCTCGGTAAATCGTCCCTCGTGGTCCTTCCTCTGAATACATTGCCTTGATTCTCGGTCGATTCAACTTGGGGACAAGCAGTCAATGACAGTTTGATATCACTCGTTTGGTGCGAGTCGTGGGAAAGCGCATTGTTGACGTAGGACGACAGGTCCGTAGTGGGCCGTTCGGTGGGTGCGCGTCGCCTTTGATTGCTTGGAACGGCCGAGAAAGCGACCATGTGCAACGCCATGTAATTAAATATGACGCGCTCCGTATACGAGCGGTGAGGTAATTCAATCCAGCGGGTCAAAAAGGCGCGCGCGACGCCAAAGTAGAGACACACTCGGTGCTCATTTTGCGATTTCAGACGACCGATGGTGAGCCACAACTACAGCAGCAGCGAGTACGAGTACCTCGTGACGCAGCCGCAGTACTCGTCCCGACTGCTCAAGTCGTCGTGCTTGACGGCGCTCTCGGCCTTCTCGGCCGCCAAGAAGGACCTCTGGAGCTGCTCGCTTGTCGCGACGCTCGTGCTGCTCACGTCCATCAACTACTGGCGCCACCCGACGATGGGCTGGCGACGCAACATGGACATGCTGGCCGTCGCGGGCGGCCTCTTGTACCACATGTACCTCTCGCTCTCGTGTGAAGTGCAGTTTTACCAGTACCTCTACTACGCGCTCATGGCCAAGTCGGTCTTTTGCTACTTCAAATCGATCACGTGCCCGAACAAGAGCATCTCGTACCTCTGGCACATTGGCATGCATGCGGTCGGGAACCTCGGGACGCTCGCGCTCTACGTCGGCCTCGCGCGCAGCTTGGAAGGATAGTTCGTCTCGTCTGTCATGTTGCGTGCACCTATTAACTAAGTATTATTTGAACATTTGCATGTGTCGATGGACATGATGGCTTCCATCCACCGCCGCCACGAAAACTCGGCGTCCCAGCTTACGACTGGAAGTGAAATCGGACGCTCGAGCGGGTCGTGCATCAAAGCGTTGGCACGTTTGACCAACAGGGGAACATTTCGCCCACCCTCGACACAGCTACGGTCCCAGCAGTCTCCGGTACTCTCTTCATGGTCGGCCATCGTGTTGGTTTGCCATATCCAAATCAAGGTTCAGGATTATACTTCAACCTCAACGCTGGAGAAAACGGCTTCCTACACTGCCAAGTCGTCGTCGCCGCCTTGTCGTCACAACGCGATGGAGTCGACAGTCCATTCATTGTCCTGTTCCCGTTCAAGAAAAGGACACTACATCAACTCCTCCCACACACAAGACGTGATTGCTACGCGCAATTTATACTGGCGCCGAATCTCGGTCCCGAGCACGGTT
The DNA here is from genome assembly GCF_000151545.1 of Saprolegnia parasitica CBS 223.65. Classification (NCBI taxonomy): domain Eukaryota; phylum Oomycota; class Saprolegniomycetes; order Saprolegniales; family Saprolegniaceae; genus Saprolegnia; species Saprolegnia parasitica. Next base: position 2,099 of record NW_012157413.1, read on the forward strand.
TTGATGCTTCCTCAATGCAGCAGCATGTCAGAACACTCTACTCTGTTTAGGTACTAAGGTCTATAATCTGCGTAGCAGTCCTTGGCTAATTTGACGTCGTCCAGCGAGGCTACTCGTGGTGTCTCGCTTGTAAGTGGCTCATTGACCTCAATGCATTGACCTCGAGAGTATAAGTAGCACGGTGCGCCTCATACTGCTCATCGAGCAATACGTCGTGCTCCTTATTGCTTTTTGGCAAGTCGGACACCCGGCTCACTGCTATGGCCACGCAAACGCTATCGTCATGTGCGGTCACAAATTATACAATTATTATTTAGTCTTCTAATGGGCAAACTGGCGCTTGTCGTCCTTGGCGCGCTTCCCGTACGGGTTTTCGGCGCTGAACGCGTGGCCGCTCTTGCTGTACTTGTCTTCGCGCTTGCGCTTGCCTTCCTTGCCGTTGGTCTTGACCGGCAGCGTCACCTTGGGCGGGACCGTGAGGCCAAACGACTTGGCGACCGCC
>NW_012157414.1:0-2599 GCF_000151545.1 Saprolegnia parasitica CBS 223.65
AGCCCATGGTCCGAAGCGAGCCACAACAAGCAAATTGAAAAGTGAGGTTGTCGCTGCATGATCCCGAGGAGCATCACGTGCGCCAGCGTCCAGGATCCTTTCGGCGAGCTACCGATCGTGTGCCCACCCGCTTGGGTCCGGATATGCTGGCTACTTGGCCAAGCGGTGGGACGACCAAGTCCAGGCCCTGTCCTCGTCTTGGTTCGAGAAGCACCGCGCCAATGCATATACCTCCTGCACGTAGGGTGACCTCCATCGTCTTGGCAGCGTGCCAAGGATCGATCCTCCTCGACCATGCGACTGGCGTAGTCGAAATCCCGCGACCGCCGAAGATACCGTCCGGATAACAAAACAACCTGCCGGACTCACAGAATTGAAGCCGTGTGCAATGGGTCCCATGACTTGGTAATGCGGAGGGGGTGGCCAACGCAACACCAAACGTAAGCTCCAAACTAGGCGAGAGCGAGCTCTTGCGTGAGGGGGTGGGTACCCACCTCAAAGATGAGGGGCCCACAATACGGAGAGTGCAATCCGCCCCGCCGTATCCGTACTCGACGGGCTCGATCAGGAGCCCGTCTGTGCACGCAACCAACGACTGTACCCGTAGCTTGTTGTGTGTAGTACTGCCTAGTCGCACTGCCTTTATGGACGGTGCAATCCTCTTGTATACAGAGGTGGACAAGGCATCTTCTCTGTAAAAATGGGGCCATTGCTCATTGCTCATTGCTGCAGAATGGCGAGCGTGCCGCATCCTACGCGCCCGAACTTGGATGTGCGTCGGTGTCTCAAATGGGTTCTTGGGCGGTTTTTGGTCTGCCCACTCGAGCACCGTTGAGTGGGATCCGCTCTCCTGGCGTGCGCGGAGCAAGTAGTACCTCGGATTTCTTGAAGCGGAAGCTTGCGTCCACGTTGTCTCATTTCTATGCAGTGGGCCTTCCAGCTCCGTCGTCGTCGTCCTGCGTTGAAGGTGGCGGCAATGGATGCGTTCCAACCAGCTGGAGACGACCGGTATACTGTAGTAAAAGCACGACCCAAGAAGCACGTGTGCACCAATGCAGCATTGGGCTTGTACACGCTCGCTTCACGTTATTGCGCGCGAGGGGCCGTTCCCGTTGGTTCAAAGAAGAGGAGGTCGCAGCCCAGATATCATCATCGCACGGTAGCTTTTGCGTTCTCGATCAGGAAATACTCACAAATGATACTCAAAAGGCAGATCGCGCATTGGCACAGTACACCAGTGTACTCCGTGTAATACGCCGTATCGCCCGTCTGCCTTCGAAACGAGTTCTCACGATGTGTACATCGTCGCCGACGCTTGGCGCCATCCCCGCCACCAGCTCCCGCCACCAAGCTCAAAAGGCTCGAAAGTGCCAGTTTCACGCGACCCTGCCTTCACAGCCTGCCACGTCATCGCTCGTTCGCCAGCAGGCTCGACAGCACGGTACCGCACAGTACAGGTCGAGCCCTCGTGTGACCCTTCATCCTTCCATGTAGTAGTGCTAGGACGAGCGTCCATGTCTCGCTTTGCGCCATGAGCTGTAGCGTGGAAAACACTTTGAGGGCGAGTCGTGTGCGGGTGTTTGCGAAGGACCCGTGCGCAAGCGCGCGTTGCGTCATCGCTGCCAGATGGCCATGGACGCCATTTGGCATGCGCTGCCGTCCAGTGCTCTCGGCGTTGGTCACACCTTGTATACAAAAGGCGAGTTGCACGCTGGTGCGACACGGCCCACTTGGTACACTTGGAGTACGCGGATTCCACATCTTGCCTCCACATCGCGAAAATCTGTGAACGCGAGCGCTTTGGGAAGAGGTGTGTCGCAGCACCTACGCGCTGCTTCAACAAATGGAGGGGCACCCCATTACGTACCCTTACTCGCTTCTCGCCGAGCGAATTCGTCCCCAGCTTCTTCCCGGAGCAGGCGGCTCGGCTACCTCGCTTCGTCGCCACTGGTACGAGGCGCGGGGCAGAGGGTGTGTCTCTCACACTTGATTCTTCATCGAGATCAAGTTCGACAGGTCATGCATGTGGCACGCTCACCAGACTCCATGTGGGCAATCTCCGAACAAGTTGCAAATAAAATGATCGCATTTTTGTGACCATATACAAGTTGCAAGTGTACATAAAACATACGCAATAAATTATGTCCCTTCGGTCCACTTGCGACACCTCGCGTTGGTGCCCAACCGTATACAAACACCAAGTACAACCCATTTGTTCGAAAACGGCGCCTGGTACCGTGGTATCCGGTTGCGTATCCGGACGAGACGCAAGATCGAACCACAGGCTCATTCGACATTCTGCGCGCTCCTCGGCAGCCATGGCAGCGTACCAGAGCATGACGACGCCCAACGACGCCAAGAACTACGTCAACGACGCGGGGCAGATCCAGTGGGGTGCCATCCCGCTCAACGCTGCCCTCGACAAGCTCAAGGCGACCCGCGAGGGTCTCTCGACCGCGGAGGCCGAGAAGCGCCTCATCGAGCACGGCCCCAACGCCTTGCCCAAGAACGAGGTCAACCGCCTCATGGTCTTCCTCGGCTTCATGTGGAACCCGCTCTCGTGGGCCATGGAGGTCGCCGCCGTCCTCTCCATTGTCCT
>NW_012157415.1:0-2598 GCF_000151545.1 Saprolegnia parasitica CBS 223.65
CGTCATTGCACACGTGGCCAGAATGCGCGCGATTCGGGCCAGGCACATCTGGCGTTGCGAGCCCGCTGGCCTTGTACGAGCACCTGCTGGCGCTGGAAGCCGACTACGTCGCTCGCCATCGCGACAATCCGGCGCCCACGGACTCGTACCCGCACCTCGTGTACCAGCTCGATACGCTTCAATTCGCGCTCGGCACGCGGTCGGCAGGTATGGATCCGACGTCCAAGGCCTTTCTCGGCGTCTGCGGCTACTGCGCGACCGAACTTGCGCCGCACCAAGTTCACTACCATTACATCGAGCGGCACAAGGTCGACTGCCTCAACTGCCGCGAATCGCTCGCGCCGGGTGTCTACTACAAGAGCCGCTACGATACAGTCGCCTTTGACACGCCGCTCCGCGACATTCTCAACAAGTGCCCCCACCGCGCTTGCAGGCGACGATGGTCCCGCGAAGACATGTACCGCATCCACCTCCTCGGTGGCGCGATCCGTTGCGCTGGCTGCGGCAACACAGTAGCCTACGAAACGTACCAGATCGCCCTCTTTCTCCAGGAGTACCCGCTGCTGCAGTACGACAGCCAGCTCACCGCGACGGGCTCCTACATCAGTCACGTGCGCACGCCGAGGTCGCTACCTCGCGACGGCCGCTGGTCCTCGTTCGATCGCGAAATGGACGCGCTCATCCGTGCCAAGCAGGTGACGCTCAAGATGTTTGAAGCTATGAGCCTCCGCAATTCCTGGCTGGCGGCACGGCGCATGATCCAGACGCACGCCCTCGGCGCGTTTCCGGTCGACCTCGTACAGGCCATGACGCGCGATCTAGCGTTCATTGAGGCCATCGACCTGCATTTTGAGTATTGGACGCACCCGCCCGTCGTTGCCGCGGCCATTCGTCGCTACGAGCACTTTATGGCGCTCCGAGGGCCGCACCTTACGCCGACGGTCGACGTGGAGCTCGTCTGGCGAGTGCATCGGTTGTCGCTCGACAGCTATGCGATCTACTCACGTGCGTTGTGCAAGCACGTGCGACCGCCGTATCGCCACGAAGCAAGAACGCCAGACGAAGCGATTGAGGACTACTACAAGACGTGTGCCGCCTGGCACAAGGCCTACAAGACACCGTACTCGTCGCATGTACCCGATCGCGCGCCAAGCAAGATGACGCGGCTGTTGGCGCACGGCGACTCGCGCTTCCACGGCGTTGACGAGTTGTTTGCGCCGAGCGAGCTCCAGTATGCGTCTGCGTTGGTGCACGACACGAGCGGCAACAAGGTCGCTGTGAGCGTCATTGGAAGTCCCGCGGGCACCGCTATGCAAGCGACTCGGTTCCAAGACCCCGCAAACAACGAAGCAGGTGACTCATAGGTAACTCATGTACAAAACTATTGTCTTTTGCGACGTGGCGTTCTCGCTGTATGCATCTTCTTGGACATTAATGTAGTACACGGTAGGACAGTTGGTGCATGAATAAGTAAACGCGTGTGCGTTGTGCAGCAGAGAGTTCTCTTGACAGCTTCAAAGAGAGTGCTCCGGGTCATCAATTTAGTACCAAGTAGTATGATCAAATGGCGCGTGTATCGAGGGTTGCCTTCATCCAGCTCAAGATGTTTCAACGTACCGGTACACACCTTTTGGCGCGCACACTTGGCTCACGAAGATCGTCGGGCGTATCTTTATCCGGATCCGGATAACCTTCTGGTCCGGATCCTGCGCGAAGCAGAGTGCATTATCGATTTGAATCGATGGGAATGCTTTCGTTCTCTCGCCGACTTAGTAGGTCTGTGTCTCGCCACGTAAGTTCGCAGGGTTTACTTGGGGTTTCGCGCAGACGTTACGGAGTTCTTTCTTTGTCGAGCGGACGCGTTGTCTCGGCAGCTTGGTGCTTGAGGCAGGCTTGGAGATGCAGAGGTTGCGTGCCAGCCAAAACGTGTAGCACCAAACACGTGCAGTCAAACACCTCCAGAAATGTACCGGTACGACAACCTGTCTGCATGCCGTCGCACGACTCGAGCCGATACTACGACAGCGCCAAGAGCAACGAAGCGCCCTTGCGCGAAAGATCGTTTCTTGTACTCGAACATCGTGTCGTTATCTCGGCTATGTTGCCCATGGTGTCGTCGTAGCATTTCCGTACGCGTGTTGCCAGCCACCCGCGCGCCATGGCGGTCCTCGAGTTCGTGCTGCTATCCGCGCCGCTTGTCTTCGCTCAACGCCGCCGCCGTCAGCTCAACGACGACGCGCCAGCGCTGAGCACGGGCGTCGTCGTTGGTCTATCTGTCGCAGGAACGGCGCTCCTTGCGGCGATAGGCTTTTGCTGGTTTGCGCGCTATCGCCGGCGGCAAGAAACCGCGTTCAAGGAGGACCTCATCATCACGGCGCAGCAGCGTCTCCACTCGGCGCGCCGCCTACCGACGCAAGCGGGCGAGAGTCTAAACCACAGCGGCAGTGCGCTCGCGACCATGAGCAGTGCGACGCTCGACTATGGCGACTTGGACCTTCTCCGCATCGCGGCAGCGGACGTTGTGACGACGCGCAAAATGGCGTCCGGGGCGTACGGCGAGATCTTCTTCGGCGAGTACGACGGCAAGCCCGTGGCCAT
>NW_012157416.1:0-2597 GCF_000151545.1 Saprolegnia parasitica CBS 223.65
CTTATCGTCGGTGGGCATGGGTGGCGGCTGGACGAGCGCCAAGTCGAGGAGGGGCTGGTCACTCAAGCGTGCGAGGCGCGCCAAGTGCGACGAGCCTGTCGTCGTACACCCGCGTCGGTCTCGGCTTGTCGCGACGGACTCGCGGTAAAAGGTGCCCCAACGCGACGGCAGTGCGAGACGAAGCGCGTGCCAGTGGCTCGAAAAGACATGGCCGGACCGCAGACATGTCTAGTCCATCGCCAACATCAGATCCGAGGAATCCAGCGTTGGCGTACCGGCTTGTCAAGCCAGAGGTACCGCAGCATCGAGTATGTAAACAGACGCGCATACGTCTGCGTGCGCGCGTCGTATGTCTTGAGGAGCAGCACAACGGCGCGGTGCCGAGCTTCTTGGACCGAGTCAAACTCGAGCTTGACCATGGGCACACCGCACGTTTTGCCCCAGGCCATGGGCACCGCATCGGCTTCCGAGTGGTTCCACAGCGCGTAGCTGTCGGCGACGACGTCGAGGCATGTCTGGAATTGACCAAACTTTGGATCACACGAGCTCAAGAGCGGCTTTATGAACACGTCATTGGCCGGCACCTCGTTGACGCCAATAGAAACGAGGTGGCTGGCCTACACGATCCATACGATCGTTGGATACATGGATAGGATCGATCATCGTGGAACCTGGTCTTTGGAGCCATGCTTCTCTTCCCGACCGACAATCTCATGGAAGGGTGTGCTGGGCATCCAGACGGGAAATCCAACGCGGTGCAGTCCATTGTCGACGAGGAACGTGCTAAGGTATTGTTGTTGCTCGTCTTCGGGCAGTCGCGACAAGCTCTCATCGAGCGTGATGGGAATATGCAGCGCCTTGTGCGTAAACTTGAACCTCCAGTGGTGCGACGTCCGCGTCGGCAATGCCGACATGACCATCTCGAGCATCGCGGGGGCACGCAAGAGTGTCAAGACACGCTCTTCCACATACAACACGTTCGAGTCGATCGATGCCACCGTTTGCAGACAATGTGTCCATTGAGCGAGCACCCGGTAAATGTACAGCGTGTTGCGCCACCACCTACAGCGCATTTCACACACGGCGACACTGCACTGCGTATGTACCGCTGTAGACAGAGTGTCGCGCGGGCTTGTAGAAACGCAGCGGCAAACTGGGTGCGCTGGCGTGTGCGGTACGACCGATAGACGCTCTGAATGCGTGCGGCCGCAGCCAGGCGGCGGACGTCGTCCTGCGAGTAGATGCAGAGCACGGTGTCGTCGAAGCCGTGCGACCGGCGGAGCAAATACAGCATGCGCCAGTACATGCCAAACGACGTGGGAACAAACGTCAGAAGCGTCTCGTACGTAGTCGGCGGCGGCAGATCGCGCCGCGTCGGCGTGACGTGCTTGGGTTTTCTACCTAGTGTTAGAGTCCCATGCCATTCCTAGCTTCGTACTGGACACCGCGGGGTCGGATCCGAACAGTTCGCTTCCGTGCCTTGGATGTCTACGACCGAACATCGTCGACAAGTGTTTTTAGACGGAAAGGTACCAGCCGCGCGGCATGGGCTTGCATCGTCGACTGAAGCGTGGCGTCCAGAAGGCGAATTCGCTGGGCCACCTCGTGGCGAAGAGCCGCAAGGTGCTGTCGCTGCAGCGGCGTGCTTTCTCGCGGTTGCAGCGTCGATAGCTGCTCGGCATCGTCGCGCAAGAGGTGGAGCTGGCTCTGGAGCAGCGCCACGTCGTCGCACTTGGTTAACACGCACGGACTCCGCGCCAAGTGGCGTGGACGCTGCAGCTGCACAAAAACGTGGTGGAAATGATAGCCTGCGGGCCGAACGACAAGGGGGCCGGCGGCAACGACGCGGCTGGCCAGTGCGCCGACAGGGATACCCCATACCTGCATTCGGCATCTGTCCGATTGAATTGCAGACGCAATGTCTTACGTGGTGGTCGCGATGGGCGGCAATCTTGGCGACGGCAAGAACCGTAGGCAGCGATGCCGGCGTGCACACGATCGCTAAAGTCCACGGTGACGAAAGGAGCCGAGCGCGCATTGCTTGGATCGCGGCGACAGCAGCGCGCAGAAACTGCTTGATGCGCAGCGCAGCCTTGTTGCGGAGGTAGATGCGTCGGCGGCGGAGCCACACCGACATGATTTTGGGAATCGCGCGTTGCTTTTGCTTTCGCAGCGTCGAGACCAAGAGGGCTTCGTCGCCGTGGTTGGTTACCACGAGACACAGCTGTCTCTACGCTGCGTCCTGAGCCGATTGTACCCAGAGCACGCATATTTTCTACCAAAAGGTAGCGGCGAAAGGCCCAGCCTCGAATGTTGCGCTGAATGCGTCGCACGGCGGCGAGCATGCTTCGGAGCGTTCCGACGCCGTGTTTGCGCGCTCGGTACCCTCGGTAGACGCGCTGGACGATCAAGACAGGACTACCAAAAGTGAGAATTCCGAGTGGCCGTGTGCTGAAATGAGCCGACCTGTTGCGCTCGTACTGCCGGTGGAGCGCCGATAGCGTCTTGGAGAGTGCGGTACGCACCTTGGCGTCGACGGCAGCGGGTTTGACTTCCCACGGGGTCCAGAGCCTGCAGAGCATCGACGCATGTAAAGC
>NW_012157417.1:0-621 GCF_000151545.1 Saprolegnia parasitica CBS 223.65
TCCATTAATTGTTTATCATGCTAGTATTGCGAAAGTTACCTAAGAAATCACACCAGCCAGCTAGCGCAACTCCCGGGCAGTTTACAATGCCAACATTCCTTGTGCTGATGAATATAGCCGCAACAGTACCGAGATACCGCGCGAGAAACACCAGAGCAGCACGAATTTATCACAAATCGCTCCCTTTTCTACCTGGATTACCGAAACGCAGGCATATTTTTATTCCTTAACCCGTCCAGCGCCGGCGGCAGAGCCACAAGCACCTACTAGAACTAAGAAATTATAGACACAAAAATATAAAAAATATTTTTTGTGCCTATCAGAATCACCGTAAAATTTAGTTGACCAACTTGAATTTTCACTTTGGTCCCCATAAAGGTAGGCACAAAGCTACACGGTCCCAAATGGTAGAAACACTACAAAACACGCTACAGGCACAAAGTACGAGGTAAAACAGTGATGGAAAAATTCACCAAGAATTCTCGCCCGCAGATTAGACTTGGATTCAGTATGGGCGGGCACTTAGTGAAATTCGATACTCCTCGACGGAATTTTTTTTCCACTCGATTCTTGTATTGACGAGGGGAAGTCAACTGACTAGTTCCCGGACTATGAAACCTT
>NW_012157417.1:2677-3236 GCF_000151545.1 Saprolegnia parasitica CBS 223.65
TGGATGCGAGATCGTCACGCATCTAGTAGTACAATTTCACGGAGAATCCAAAAATCGCTATCAGAAGTTGGAAAATATTTACTTTGGGGGAGATATGGCCCAAATACCTCTCCGAACCATCTACATGTTGGAGTCTCGATTGTCAAACCAAGTTGCTTGTGGATGCGAGATCGTCACGCATCTAGTAGTACAATTTCACGGAGAATCCAAAAATGCTATCAGAAGTTGGAAAATATTTACTTTTGGGGGAGATATGGACCAAATACCTCTCCGAACCATCTACATGTTGGAGTCTCGATTGTCAAACCAAGTTGCTTGTGGATGCGAGATCGTCACGCTCCATTCACACAAGGAATCCACGATTTCTTTCTCTAGTTCAAATAATCGACAGTACTGGGCTCGAAGTTATACCTCCAGCAAAAACATAATTCAATGCTCCATCTTTTCAAGCGGGCGCCGCCCAGTAGCAAGCCAGTAGTAGGAATTTCTACCCGACTTTGAGGTATGGAATTAATTTATTCCAATCCGAGCAACTCCCAGTAGCAAGGCAGTAGTACGA
>NW_012157417.1:4180-4970 GCF_000151545.1 Saprolegnia parasitica CBS 223.65
ATCTCGGCAACCAGAAAGCTTTGAGCGCACCACGACTGCACAGGCCGCATAACATTATAAGACGCATCTTTTTGTTTCAAGCCATCATGAAATATCGCAAGCCAGCTCGTAGGGTAGTTTTATCCGAACCATCTACATGTTGGAGTCTCGATTGTCAAACCAAGTTGCTTGTGGATGCGAGATCGTCACGCATCTAGTAGTACAATTTCACGGAGAATCCAAAAATGCTATCAGAAGTTGGAGAATATTTACTTCTGAGACTGCCAAGGCCCAATACCTCTCCGAACCATCTACATGTTGGAGTCTCGATTGTCAAACCAAGTTGCTTGTGGATGCGAGATCGTCACGCATCTAGTAGTACAATTTCACGGAGAATCCAAATGCTATCAGAAGTTGGAAATATTTACCTTGGAGACATATGGCCCAAATACCTCTCCGAACCATCTACATGTTGGAGTCTCGATTGTCAAACCAAGTTGCTTGTGGATGCGAGATCGTCACGCATCTAGTAGTACAATTTCACGGAGAATCCAAAAATGCTATCAGAAGTTGGAAAATATTTACTTTTGGGGGAGATATGGCCCAAATACCTCTCCGAACCATCTACATGTTGGAGTCTCGATTGTCAAACCAAGTTGCTTGTGGATGCGAGATCGTCACGCATCTAGTAGTACAATTTCACGGAGAATCCAAAAATGCTATCAGAAGTTGGAAAATATTTACTTTTGGGGGAGGATATGGCCCAAATCTCTCCGAACCATACTTACTATGGTTTGGAACGTACTTCGGA
>NW_012157417.1:7745-8371 GCF_000151545.1 Saprolegnia parasitica CBS 223.65
GGAGAATCCAAATGCTATCAGAAGTTGGAAATATTTACTTTTGGGGAGATATGGCCCAAATACCTCTCCGAACCATCTACATGTTGGAGTCTCGATTGTCAAACCAAGTTGCTTGTGGATGCGAGATCGTCACGCATCTAGTAGTACAATTTCACGGAGAATCCAAAAATGCTATCAGAAGTTGGAAAATATTTACTTTGGGGAGATATGGCCCAAATACCTCTCCGAACCATCTACATGTTGGAGTCTCGATTGTCAAACCAAGTTGCTTGTGGATGCGAGATCGTCACGCATCTAGTAGTACAATTTCACGGAGAATACCTCTCAGCTATCAGAAGTTGGAAAATATTTACTTTTGGGGGAGATATGGCCCAAATACCTCTCCGAACCATCTACATGTTGGAGTCTCGATTGTCAAACCAAGTTGCTTGTGGATGCGAGATCGTCACGCATCTAGTAGTACAATTTCACGGAGAATCCAAAAATGCTATGTGAAGTTGGAAAATATTTACTTTTGGGGGAGATATGGCCCAAATACCCTACTCCGAACCATCGTACATGACTCAGTCACCTCTTGTCAAACCAAGTTGCTTGTGGATGCGAGATCGTCACGCATCTAGTAGTAC
>NW_012157418.1:0-2596 GCF_000151545.1 Saprolegnia parasitica CBS 223.65
GATACTTGAGAAGAGCAATAGTAGCTGGAGTGGATTAGCAGCTTGGACATAGAGCAGCACCAGCACGCTGATCAGGCAGTTTTCGCGAGGAAGGCGGTCGAGATGGCCTCCAGAGCCAACAAACTCGCCTGCTGCTCGGCCTTGATGACCTGCTCGAGGCCGGCGACCTTGGACTCTAGCTCCTGGACGCGTCGGGTGAGCGCCACGCGGTCCGTCTCCATGTATTCCTGAGCAGTAGTTTGTAGAGGCTTGGTAGACGCGATGGATGCCCACCTGCCAATGGCGAAACTGGACGTTCTGGGCTCGCTCCATCTCGGCCTTCCATGCCTCCAGCGCCGCATCGGGCGGCGGCGACCGCGGTAGCAAGCCTACAATCGCGCTACATCGCATTTCGCCACGAGGAGCAAGCGTACAGAGCGCAGAGGCGTCGAGGTCAGGCAGTGGTCGGCGCGGTGTTCCTAATGCAGCGTTGCAGCATCGGTGGAAGAAGACTCGTACGCAGCGCGGGCAGCTCTGCGTTGATGGCGGCGATCCGATCCGTGAGCTGGTCGAGTCGGGCCTATTGTGATCCTGAGAAGACTCCACTACTGCATGGAGAGCGTACGTCGACCCGGGGCACATGGCGTTCGAGGGCTTCGACCTTGACGCGCACATCGTGCAGGCCAGCGTCCGTCTGCGTCGCGTCGTTAGAAGATGTCAAACATGCAGTCGTACGACGCAGCGCTGCTCGTGGCGCTCCATAAAGTCCGTCATGTTGGTCTCGAGAACGCTTGTCATGCTGGCCACGGTTTGCCGCACGATCCCCTCGACCTGTGCAACGCATCAATTATCTCATAAAAGAAGGCAGACGCACGTCGGGGGCACTTGCAGTGCTCGCGCGGCTCATGGGCGAGCTCAAAGCCACGTCGTCGTCGTCTTTCTCGTCCGAGGCCGTCGTCGTTGTGCTGCTAACGTTACTCGTCTTTGGCGGAATGGACACTTTAGGAACGATCGCCGGGGAGATGATGCACTCTATGTCGGGCCGAACGCTTCCGATGCACTCCTATCGTGCATGCATAAAATAATACTGTGGCCGTGCGTGGCCCGCCTACGAGGAGTTCGGAGAGGACGACGCGTGTCTTGGCGTCCATGATCGAGTTGTCTTCGCCCAGGCGCAGCTCCTTCAGCGTCGTGTGTGGGTTGTGCTCGATGGCCTGTTTGAGCGCTTGCAGGCCGTCCACTGTCAAGCAGCAGTTCTAAAACATACGTGCGTTGATTCGCCATGAAATTGCAGAAAACACGCTTTTACCTCAATGTTGAGGCCCGTGAGCGACTCGCCCACGCGAGTCATCGACGACGAGATGACGTGGGCCATGGTCTCGAACCCCGCGGCCGTGATCGGGTTGTAGCTACAGCACGTTGAGTGCAACTCAAAGCCACTTGAAGGTCGTCGTACGAAATGTCGAGCGAGCAGAGGTGCGACGGCCGGCGCACCGAGAGCTCGTGGACCGACCTACGGACAGGGTGGGATGTGTGACGAGGCAAGTGCAAAGATTACGTGATTTTGTTGTGGCTCACGTTGAGGTGGCGGGCACCGATACCAAGGACGGACGCAAAGCCGGCGTTTGAGATACCGTTGTCGCGTAGGTCCAAGAGCTCCAGCGGGCCGAGAGGCTTTCTACGCTCTGGTAACGAGAGGTGCAGGCATCACGTGCGCACCGGCGGTGGCTCTTCTTGTGCGGGTCAAATGCGTCGGCGATGGCACGGACGCCACCGTCGCCAAGGTTGTTGTGGCTGAGGACGAGGCTCACGAGGTGCCCACAGGACGCGAGGCTCTGTCCCAGAATGAGCCCCGCTACGTCGTCATCGTCATAAATCCAAGCCGTGTGTCTAGTACCCTGTCGGGGGAGCTTGCACGACGTGAGATGGAGCACCTCGACGCGGTCGCAGAGCCCCGTGAGCGTCATGAGCGACGTCATGCTCAAGTCGCGGCATCCGTCAAGGCGCAGCTCACGAAGAGTCGCAATGTCTCGGAAGCAGCGAGCAAAGACGGGGACGACGCCCTCGGCGAAGACGCACTTGAGAAAGGCCACCGAGACGAGCGAGAGCATCGGCATGGCTACGCAGCCTGCTACGGCGATGCATCATCTCCAACACGTACCAAGGAGCGTCGTTGCTAGCTTCTCGGTCGCGTATTGGTCGAGCTCACAGTCGCGCAGCTCGAGCGCGTGAAAGGTGGGGTACTGGACGCTCGCAAAGGCCTTGGTGACCCCAGCAATCGTCGCATGACTCTAGACGGCGCTCGTGAGAACACGCTCCTCGTCGCGACGCACCAGGTGGCGGATCCAGCACGTGGCCCCGTCGGCGGTGATGCCAACGCTTTCTTCGGGCGACATGCGAGCGCTGTACTGTGAGTGCAGCGTCGAAGCACTGACAAATCTTCGATAAACGAACTTTTACGTGGCGTTTCGCGCTGCCACGTCATGCAATCACCCACGCAAAGTGAAAACGACGATGCGACCTCGTCGACTGACATGCGATTAGTTGATGAGCTACTAATTACAACCACTCGGACGTCGACTCGCGGACCGCGAGCGCCGACGGGCGGTTCTCCTCC
>NW_012157419.1:0-2595 GCF_000151545.1 Saprolegnia parasitica CBS 223.65
GCGAAAGCTTCGCGAGTCTTGCCTTCCTCCGGGTCTCTTGCATGCTCTGCGCTTGCCGCTCCCGGAAGAGCTCCGCCTCGTACACCGTTCGCGGCTTTACCTGCTTCCCATGCGGCCCCATGGTATGGTACTAAAGGGCGTCCTTGCCATGACGGTCGTCTCCGCGCGTAACTGTCAAAGCGCGGTAAGAGCTCAATTAGGTGCGGCTGTGATGGCGTCCTGTACCCTGATAAGTACGTCGTACAAAATCAAGTATAATGTCCATCATGTGACAGCACTTAACAGGGACAGCAAAATCGCACTTGACAGGACATGTTTCGCGCGATGCGATTGGCTGAGACCAATGAAACTGCGTTTTATTGGACAACAAATCTGGAATTATAGCCAATGGGTTGGCCGGATTGAGACACGACACGCCGAATTAATCCCCTGGGATGCTGGTACACCACGTAAACGTTCCTACCAGGACAACCATTGTGCTCGTCGCGATCACAACAATATCAATCAATGCCAGCTACTGCGACCGTCAAAATTCGCTGACAATCCCACTGCACCACTGCTACTGCACCACCCAGATTGGTTCCAACAAAACCGATCAAATACGATAATTACGTCTATTCAAACTTTATTTTTCTATATTACGGAAAAATAACGGAAAATGACCGAGAATACGACGATACAACGGTATTTCTACGGGAACATATGGAGCACATCTGTGGGTGCGAAGTAAAAGATGACGTTGTCTGATTCGTGACAGGGTTCCAATTTACGGCCACACACAAACAATGCGGGTTCGCTGTGTCATCTCACAACACAAAACACCGCTTCTCCGGCAAGTTCTCCCAAATGTCTACTGCCGCGACCTCCAGCTCCACCCCGTCGCCTGATGGCCACTGGACCCCGCAACGTGATGTTGACTCGACGTTCGCCAACTTTTCGTTCGACGTCGACAGCGTGTATGTCGATGACTTTAACGCCAAAACCATCGTGACGAGCGCACTCGTTTGGCTTCGGTCTGTCTTTGCCAACGGCAATGCCGGCATGTCAACGGCCAAGGCACTCTGAGCTGCTAACACTCCACCACTAACTTTATTTTGTGTAAATACACTTACACAATCGCATTGTGGCGCTTTTCATAGAGCCGAACTTGGAGACATTAATTAGTCTAGTACTTTTGACTGCCCAAGCGCCCAACCAAAGTCCTTGTTTAAATGAGTCTACCAGTTACGGTATTTTATCGTACCAAATGTAGCCATCGTGGAATCTGGGGTGCGTCAGGATAAGCTTAGGTGCACCATGGGCCCATGGCCGCGCGAGAGCAAGGCGGCAAAAAGTCGCAACTTCAACCACCGACGATGTCTATCGTTGACGCGACAGAATCTGCGACTGCTTTGTACGTGGATCGGGACTTCAATCATGTACGCACTTGCAGTTCGAGAAAACGTGCGTGTCTCTTGCTCGCACGCTCTGCTTTCAAGCATAAATCAATCTCATTCATCAACATGCCTGCTTCCACAACTACGACCACAACTACGACCACAACAACAACGCCGCCCCGGGCTCCAGAGCCAATCAAGTATAGCTACGGAGACGACGATGCGATTCTTCTCGACATTGATACATACTTCAAAGAATCCAAATTCGACCTGCCACTGGACGTCGGGGCAGCCTCGCTCCTCCTCGTGGGTCTCGAGTACGTCACGAGCTTCTGTACTGGCACGCTTTCAACATCGTCGTAACGACATCGTTTCACACACAGCTATCTAATGAGCGCTCCGGTGTTCTTCCGTAATACACAATTCCGTTCTCTCCTCTGGCGCGACTTTGATGGCAATCCTCTGAGTTCTCCAGATACGTTAGCGCAATCAGCACAGTGCGATGGACACGCAGATCAGATGCAACCGGTCAATGTTGAAAAGGACAGCCCAATTCGTGTTGATTTTCTACTTTGAGTGAAGTCGCGTTGGACTTGAGCAATTGACCACCGTCGATAACTTGGTCAAAATGCATTCTGCATTCTATTTCGATTCGGATGACTAGGATCGCTTCCTCTTGTCCAGATCTATCGTTATTCAGTGGATTCTAATCCTTTTTAGCCTCTCTTCAGTTGCCAAGTCAGTTGTTCGTTTTGTCGGTTTCGACATGGGATGAGTGCACCGTATCATGTAAGAGAGATCTTGGGCAGAACCTTTCATCGTCGCTTGTGCACGCAGATTTGCCTCGAGTGAGCAACATGGACGGCGGAAGGACGGTCATTAGGATTGCAAGCGAGCCGCACCTCTTATCAAGCAGAGTTTTGCAGAAAATACTCTCGACATCTCGATGTACCTCTGCGCTAATACTCTACTCCTCGTCGACTCGATCGATTCATTCCTGATCTGGATTAGCTGTCCCGTTTCATGGGGACGGATCAAAGTGTGGGAAACTTTGCAGAGGAAATTACAACTCTACAATACGCTATCGGTAGTCGAACTCACAGCAGCCACTCGCTTCAATTGCTCCTGATTGCGACCCACGGACAATCACACGCAACATGTCGAGCATATTTTTGTATACATGCTACAGATATATAGGCGCAAAAGACAAGGAGTGTTA
>NW_012157420.1:0-2593 GCF_000151545.1 Saprolegnia parasitica CBS 223.65
CTCAAGCGCGACGCGGTCGGCTTTGGCGCGTCTGAGCCCAAGCGCCAGAAAGCGACGAGTTCCTCACTTTGCCGCCGGGCATGAGCCAGGAGCAGCTCGCGATGCTGCCGCCCAACGAACGGCAAATGCTCCTGAGTTATATGGAGCCAAGCGGGCCTGCAGTTCCCGCAGCAGTAGGGTCTATAATATATAGCATCGCTGGTATATTAGTGCTTGGCCTTTTCTGACGCGCGACGGCCTTGAGGTAGTAACAGCGGTAGTAGACATACAGGAAGAGCGCGAGGAGGCAGCCGCCAACGGCGAGGAGCCACTGCACATAGTCCATCTCGGTCGGGAGGCTGCACGTCGTCACGTGCACGTTGAGCGGGTTCTCGCGGTCGTTCTGCCCCGAGTGGTGCACGAGCGCAATGGCAAAGCTACGATACGACTATCAATCTGTCATGTCCCTCCATGGCTACCTCGGGTCGGGTCGCTGGCCCCATGTGAACGTCGGCACCGTGTACTCTGGGATCGTCTTGACGGCGCCGGTCGCAGCCATCGCGTGGTAGTGGTGGTAGTAACACACCGAGTGCGTGTGCGCTGAGAAGATGTAGTCGGGCTCGAGCGTCTGCAGAATGCGCTGCGAGAGCCCTTTCGAAAGCACGTGGTCCTGCTCCACGTACGGAAAGGCCGGGTCTTCGTACGTGTAGTGCGCCCGCTCCTTCGTGCGCAAGTGGCCTACCACCCACGTCACTCGCCGTTCCCAGGCATAGATCCTATCGAAGAGGTACCGCATTTGAGATCGTTGGGGCGGTAGAACGGAATATGCGTGAGCACGACGAGCGGTCGCTTGATGTGCTCGGGCGACTTGCGCTGCGTCTCAATTTGGTTGAGAAGACTATTGAGATGGGGATTGAGATTGAGATCGTGGTGAAGCGTGCAGTACGCGTGGGCGCCGTGGTACACTTGGTGGTCCAACACGTTTGTCTCGAGCGCCATCGTGTTGAGCACGATAAAGTCAATGTCGTTGAGCGTCACGAGGCGGTTGGCGGGCCCAAAGCCAAGCTCGTGGCGGCGGACGAGCGCCTGCGTCATGCCTGGACCATATGCTGCATCGTGGTTCCCGAGCTATTCGAAGATACCAGGCCATGACGACGTGCAGGTAGATCCATGCTATCGACGTACGACGAAGAGCGTCTCGGTCTTGATCGGGCCAAACACCTGGAAGAATCGCGCTGTATACTCCTAATACGCTCGCGATATGGGTACATACACGGTGGCCGTCGTGCGACCGGAAACGAATGGACGCTACCTTGTAGTCGGTATCGGACGTCGCGGCCGTGCCTTCGTCGAGCTGGTCGCCAAGCACTAGGACAGCGTGTGGCTGCAGCGCAGCATAGGCCGCTTGGAACGAGAGGTACGCCTGCCAGTCGATCCACGCCTGCTCAATCCAGTAGCGCCGGCGGTGGCCCAGCACGTGCACGTCGCCGATGATGAGCAGCTTGAGCGCCGCCTCCGAGGCCTCAGTCGACGGCGCGGTGCAGTGGCGGATGCTCGACGAGAAGTAGAGCGCCGAGCCTTCCCATAGCACCAACGTCACGGACGCCAGCGCGCCGAGCGTGAGGTACACGCCTTCCTTCGTCATCGTCTTCAAGTGCGAGTCCAGCTGGTGTTGCAGCGACAAGGGAAATACCCAGCCGCAGAGGGTTAATCGTCAGAACGCATACGATGGTCTGCATTCGTTTTCGCGGGTCTTTCGCCGCACGTCAAAATCGGTTTAACCCACGTGTCGCAAGCGATGGACCACCTGCGTTTTACTATGAGTGGGACGCCGAAGCTTTCTGGGGGCATCACACATTTCACACGTGATGCATGTGTGTTTCGAGAGCTGTTTCGGTGTGATTTCTCAGCGCTCCATGAGCTCCATGTGGAGGGCGGTACTAAACTGGCGAGTGTCTCTTATTGTCCGTTGCTGATATCTATGAACGAGTGGCAGCGATATGAGCTGAGCACCGATGAAAACCTACGCAGGCGTCGCTCAAAGAATCGTGGCGCGTCAGACGCCTTCGTTTTGCGCGCCTTTTACCGTCGACCTTAGAGCAGAAGGGCTGTCCTTCTGTGAGGTCTGCACTGAAGAGCCACCGACGGCGCGAACTAAGTGATGTAGTCGCACTGGCTTCGCACTGGGATTTGACGGGAGGGGTAATAAACCAGAACTTTACCACATTCGCATGTCGAGGCTTGGATGACGTTTGATGTTCCAGATGCGCGTGGTGCCGTGGTGCCGTGGTACAACTTACATGGGCGCATTTTCCAGCTGTGTGACTCACTTGCAGTGGCTACGGTACTCTCAGCCGGCTATTGGCATCGTTGGAGCTTCTTCACCCGTTTGATTTGCGACGGCATCGAGGCTTTGCGTGCTGGTAGCAGCGCGACGAGCTGAATGTGCTGACCCAGCGCATGGAAAACTAGGCTGCTCTTGCACGGGTGGCATTGAATTCAGTACAATTGGGTGCTCTGGTCGCACCAGCTTGAGTACTTTCACAGCGAGCGACTGGTGTGAGATGCAACTGAGTCAGATCTGGTCGAGGTCGTGCATTGCCAAGCTTTCTTG
>NW_012157421.1:0-2593 GCF_000151545.1 Saprolegnia parasitica CBS 223.65
CCGAAATGTACCCGACCGCCATCAAGAGCACGTGCCACGGCTTCTCGGCCGCCATGGGCAAGGCGGGTGCGTCTATCGGCTCGTACGGCTTTTCGCTCTGGGTCACCAACCCGAGCTTTGGCTACGTCGGCACGTGGTACACGTTCGCGGCCATCTCGGCGCTCACGATCGTCCTCACGGTGTTTTGCATGTTTGACAACAACGACGACCACTCGAAGCTCGACAGCGAGTTCAAGGCCCTCCTCGCCCGCGAAGACGCCGAGACGCGCAAGAGCTTTAGTGACGACCCGTACGTCCACGTGGAGGCAACGCCCAATGTCCAGCAAGTCGTCTAAGGGACAGTTCAATGCTAGTACCACCCTACATCAACGAATACCGTCTAGGCTATAAAGACGATACAATACCCAACTGCGTTTTACGGAAACCAACGATCCATTGTGTTGACGGAGCCAACGCGTCGCTAGGAGGAAACGAGCTGGGCCCATGAATGTGAGTACTGGTAGGTCGTTCTATATGGCTAGCTCGTGGCGGAAGCACCGGCATAAAGGGTGCTTTGAGAGGGCTGGTTCTGTTGTAAGTATGACCTGCAAGATTTGCGAGAGAGGTTTGCTGGCGAAGCTTGACAGCGATGAGGATGACGTCAAGATACGTCATGGCCACGTCGCAGTCGAGGCGCTCGCTCGAATCACGAACTACTACAATGTTCGATCGATACTCCTGGTGGCAGCCAGCCTCCAAAGGTCGACGGTCACTGCTCCGCCATGGTGTTGCAATGCAGCGCCAGTAGACGAGAGTCCACCAAACCATTTCAGAGCCCTGCATTTGAGCATTGCGGAGGTTAAATACATGCGACTTTTTGCTTAGCGGAAGAAGCGGATCTTCTGACTGCTGGGCACGGCCGCCGACTGGTCGCAGGCCTCCATGCGCACGACCGGCGTCGCTCCATCGACGATCGCGAGGCAGTTGCGGCGAAACATAGCGTGCTCCAGCCGGCGGTGCGCAAAGGTCCACGTCTGCTCGGGCGACGACGCGTTGCAGACCGCGCCGTAGACGCGCAGCACCGAGGCTGTGTACGCCGCTTCGAGGCAGAGGTTCGTATGGTCGTTGCGCAATAGGTCGCCGTTGATGCGGTAGAGCTTTTCCCACTCGCGCTGCGCCGCCGTCGTGTTGACGCCCAAGGCCGTGCCACGCATCGTGATGCTCCACACGAGCTCCGTATCGTCGTCCTTCTTGCGGTTGCCGAGCCAGCCCATGATGTCCGAGTTGTTGAAGCCCGGCGGATCGGTGAGCGCGGCCACTGCGGCCACGAGCGATGCCAGGAGCAGCAGAGCCAGCCTCGTCATGGTCGCTTGTACACAAATCCTATAAATTGATATTGCGGCTCTTTAAACCTCCGATAGCACATACCCTTCTAGAATCTATATTATGGATGGTTTTGACCCGCTCCGACGACACGTGGCAGGCTGTGTGGCAGGGCCTGGCGATCGCATCGCCAATCTCACCCTTTGTATGGAAACGCCATTGTATAAAATATAGGAGGTTTGTTCATTTCGGCACATGCCACATTTAAAAACACAGTCGAGCGCAGCAGCCTGGAGGCCGGTGGCGACGAAATTCTTGGGGTCGCGCTTGGTGACGATATTGTTGTCCGCCGTGGCACCTCTGCTCTTGCCTTTTCACCTTGGCCCATCCCCGGTCTTGCAAGGGCGTTGCTATATAAAGTCCTACAATAGTATTATAGCGACAACGTCCATTCTACTACACTGTACCCAGATTCGCTGCCGGAGGGCATCGAATCTGGTGTCGACCGCTGCGTCCAACGGCCCGTAGGGCGATATTCGGATCGAGTGCTTTGCGGCGCCATTTTATATTTCAATTTTTACTTTCTTCGCGCTGTACATTATACTACTACCTTAGCGCAACATGTCTTACTGCGTCTCGACGTTGGCCGCGTACTCAAAGTCCAAATTCATGTACTGCATCGAGCGCTCGTACACCAAGAACGTGACGGCCGAGACGGGAAATGCGCGGAGGATCGTCGCGCCAAAGCCGCGGAAGAGAAAGCCGGCTCCTTCGAGCTTGTAGTGGTGCTTGACGACGTCGAGGGCCGAGAGCGGCGACGTTGCCGGCTGGCTCTGCACCAGCGTCTTGACGACGTCAATGGGCTGCGTGACCATCCATGAGATCGAGCCCGCCGAGCCGCCGGCGAGAAGGAGGTTCATAGTTGTCTCGTTTTCGGCACAGCCGTCCGTGAGCCAGTGCTTGAGCAGCTCGTACGAGTAAAAGTACGAGCCAAACGCGGGCACGTCACGGAGCATGTTGAGCTGCCACCCGCGGTAGAGGCCCTTCATGCCTTGGCTTGCCCAAATGTCCTTGGCGCACGTGATGGACGAGTACGTGCTTGGGTAGTTGTTGACTTGCATGGTGATCTTGACGAGCTCGGCCGGCGCCGCGAACGACACTTGGAAGAGGCCGGCCGCCGACCCCGCAATGAGCTGCTCGCTCGGCGTCAGCTCCTTCTTGTCTTGGAGGAAGAGGCGCGAGACTTGGCCGTACACGGCGAAGACGACGGCGTTGATCGGTGCGTTCGACA
>NW_012157422.1:0-2592 GCF_000151545.1 Saprolegnia parasitica CBS 223.65
GCGAGGCGTACCCGTGTGGCGCTTACGAAGCAGCGGGGGTCGCGACTGCGGCTAGCTATTTGCTGCCTTTTATTCTACTGCCCCTCTTTATTTGCATTGTATTTGGCAGTGGCGTTGCCAGCATCCAGCTACGCTACTATCAACGTCGCTGGCTCCTCGATGCGTCGTGGACAAAAGACAGTACCTTCATGACGGCGTGTGGGCTCCCCAACTGGTTTACGAGTCTTCCGCTCGACAAAAGCGAGGCCATCAAGATCGGCAACCGCCTCTTCTGCAAGCCGAGCATGCAAGCGCGCATGGGCTACGCCAGCGTCACGGTGCAGCCCAGCAACATCATTCACGTCCGTTCGGCTACCACGGCGAACGAACCGGCGTTCCTCCTTCTTAGCGTGTACACACTCCTCCTCGCCTTGACGCCGCCATGGCTGCGCTGCGTTGGCCCCAAGGTTTTCGGAGAGATTGCTAAAAGCGAGCTCCAGCCAGCGGCCACCAAGCGTTTGGATCCACGCATGGTATACGCGCACAGTCGCGGCTCGTGCGTTAGTTGAACAACTTTATTTCCTTTATACTAGTCAACAAGTGGTTTTTAATATAGGATATTGTACAGAGAGGCAAGCGGGGGTTCGTAGACCAATGTAGTACTGTAGCGTCACTGTCTGGCATCTCGACGCATTGTCATTCAATGCACTAGTTTCGTCGATCGGTGGACTAAAAAGGTTGTGCTGGTTTCGCGACACAAATAGATAACGTGTGCCCTTTCAACTCTGCTTCGATCGTGCGATGGCGTCATCGGTCACGAGCTTCCTCGGGCGGTCGGGCAACTCGACGCGCGCGAGCCTTACGTTTGCCGATCCCAAGGTGCCCAAGCGCCGGAACCAGCACCGAGTCTACCTTCGCATTCTCTCCAACCTCACCGCGGCCGCCGTCGTCCTCGTTTCCCTTTTTACGATGACGGTCCTGCTTTCGGAAGGCATGTTTGACCGGCTCATTCTCACGTGGTTCCACCAAGACAACACCGACTACTGGAACGCCTTTGGCACCTCGTGCGTCCTTACGAGCCAAGGCTTCGTGCCAGGCTCTTGCTCGGCGCTTGAAGTCAATATCACTGAGACTGGCGCGGCGTGGAAAGGCCTCGGAATCCAGCTCGCCAAAGGATGGCAAGTGCCTCTTGGAACGTCGCTCTACGTCACGACGTGCTTTATCGGTGGGACACCCACCATTGGGTGGGCCGCGCTCCAGTTCATCGGCGGCTACGATACGTTTCCCAGCTGCATTCTCACCAACGGCAGTCAAATCATTGCCGGCATGGCCATGGTCGAAGCCGTCAACGTCGATGACGTCTACCCCGATGGCGCGTACTTGCTTTCGATGTTTCCTGATGCAGCACAGCCCGCCACTGTGGTCTACACCAACACGGACAGCACGACCGGCAATGTCATTGAGAACATTCCCCGCATTCTTGTTGGTCGTGATGGCTCGACGCAGGATTATGAGCTGGGTGTGAATGCAGTCATCAACTCTCGCCCCCTCGGCGATCGGTACCTCGTTCAAGGCTATTGCATCTCGCAGTTCATCGACCTCGGCACCGATACCGTAGCGTTGAAAGGCTGGAGCACGGGGCGCGACTCACAAAAGAACGTGGTGACTGGTTGGGCCTGCGGCCACAAGGTCGCCAACGCCACCGAGCTCGTTCTACTTCAGGTGCTCTTTGGGGTCGTATCGATCGTTCTGCTCGCACCCGACATTTTCATTACGATCAAAGGCCTCCAAGGTGTCATGTCCAGCAAGCCCGTGCTCACCTACGACATTCTCTCGGGACTGGAGCGCCGCAAGACTCTCCTCCTCTTCGTTGTGCTCTGCGCCGCGCCGTCGCTGCTCTTTGTGGACGTCGCGCGCATCTACTTTGGCACGACCAATGGGCTTCGTATCTGGACCTTCTCGATCATTTCGCTGGGCATTTTTTTTGCGTTTGGGAGTTTTCTGTGCTTGACCTTCTTGCAGTACATTCCCAGTCTACCAACACTGCGGCATCGCTTACTGCCCATCTCGGTCTCTGTGTTTCTATACGCAGCGATACCTGCGATTGCCTTGAGCATCAACGGGTCGTGGCAGATCCTGTGCAACCTCTTTTACGCAGGGACACCGACAATTGTCATGCATCTCAACGGCGAGGCGTATCCGTGCGCGGCCTACGAGACGTCGGGTGTCGAGCCCGCGGCAAGCTACTTGTTGCCGTGGATTGTCCCCGCTCTGGTCATCTGTCTTGGGCTCGGCGTTCTTGTCGCCGTTGGCAAGCTCTACTACTTTCAGCATCGCTGGCTCCTCGACGCGCAGTGGGCGACGGGAAGCACGTTCCTCACGGCCTGCGGCCTTCCTCGCTGGTTTACAAGCTTACCGCTCGGCCGCCACGAAGCCATCAAGATTGGCAACCGCCTCTTCTGCAAACCGAGCATGCAAGCTCTCCTAGGTTTTGCAAGCGTCACGCCGCAAGTGCCAGCATCAAAGGCCAAGTCCGACGAGAGAGCTCTGCATCTCGTAAGCATCTACGACCTCCTCCTCGCAACGGCGCCAGCATGCGTCTATACGCCCAAG
>NW_012157423.1:0-2591 GCF_000151545.1 Saprolegnia parasitica CBS 223.65
CGCTATGACATCGACCGAGTGCTGCTTCACGGCTGCACCAAGCCAGCGCTCGCCGGCTCGATCAAGTGCCACTTCCACCGCAACCGGACAAAGTGCTCGGTCCTCGAATGCTGGAACCAAGTGTACGCACGGCAGCGCTGCGTGAGCCACGGAGGACGCAAGCCATGCATCATGGCCGGGTGCAACGCCAACGCTCGGCTCGGCGACTTGTGCGGCCGTCACAGTGTGAAGTCTGACAAAAAGATCTGCTCGATGCCGGGCTGTGCGAGTCTCGTGCACACACAACAGCGATGCGTCCGACACGGCGGGGGGCGTCCATGTAAAATTCAAGCGTGTGGTACCCTCGCGCGAGCAGGAGGCTACTGCTACCGCCACGGCAAGCAGTACCAAGAGACGGTGTCGCCGTGCAAGACAAACCACGGGTCGCCACAACTGAATGGCATCACGTGGGACGCTCGCACCATGCAGATCAACCTTGGCTACGAAGACAACATCGATCTATCGATCTTAGATTGCCTGATTTCGGAAACGATATCCGATGATATTTTGTATAATACTACGTTTTCAATTTAAATTTTACACTTTGAGCTTAGTCAGTTTTGATTTGCGCATGCACCTGTGGTGTGGCTGATATAATGGCCTTCACTTTATGGCCTCGTTGACATGTTGAGAAGGCGCCGGTGATCGTAGTCAAGTTTGTCTTACAGTAGCCCGCACCTTAAACCGACAGAGATCGACGACCATTGTTGGCGGTCCAAATACCGAATGCGAAGCTGTTATGCATGCCAAACGCACTGCAAATCGATAGCCAAGACGAAGAGGAACACCTTGACAGTTTGATTCCATTCGTAGCATGTTTAGTTGTGGAGAATTTGAAACTCGAAGTGAGGCAATTTACAGAGGTGGAGGCTCAAATATGTCCACCTCGCCTCGCGTACACCGGGTCGCCACACCCATTATCTGGATGAAAATTAGTGATTCGTTTGTTTCATTTGATGTTTCAAACAAACGTTTCAAACCCGTTTCAAACAAGCCCCTGGTTTTGCGTTTGTTTCACTCAAAAGAACTTGATTTTTGTATTGGGCTGACGAATAAAAAAGAAAAATCAATCCTTGGCCGTTTGGTTCGCAAACAACTTGCTTTTTGTATGAAATAAAAAAGCGGCAACTGGTTACCAACCATTTCGGATTTGATTTGTGGCGACCATGCGCAAGGCGGCGGACCCCGTCGTCGACCCGTTTGGCGAGCTTATTCTACCAGTACCAGGCGTGAGGAAGACGGCGCAGCGCAAATGCAAGGCGTGCAAGACGCTGGTGACTGCGCCCGCCCAGCGCATGAAGTCGCACATCCACGGCTGCGAGACACCGTGGCCTCGGCCTTCAGGGACCGCCCAATCCGATAGCCAAGGCGAAACCCGGTGTATTAGCTGGTATGCTATTACATCAAGTTACCCCTTACGCATCTCATGTCTAGGCATACCCTCGCAACCGAAACCGAGTACCCTGTCTGCGACCTTGTCTCTTGAGCGCGCACCTCCCGCTGCGTCGCCCAAAATCACGGCGTATCTCGACGTCCATGGCGTAGGCATTCGTCACGGACCCGCTTTTTTGCGGCATGCGCCAGCGGCTGACGGCAATGTACGGCACCGACTTCGTGCAGCTCGGTCATGGCTCGATCAACACGCAGTGCCATACAGCTCTCGAGGCGCTCAATGCAGACCTCTGTTCCGTCGCCGGCTTCCAGTTCACCCTCTGGCTAGCCTGCCCGCATACAACGGATCATTTCTTCGTCAACTCGCGCACCAAGCCGCATCTTCTGTGGGCCATGATGGATGACTCGTGCGTCTCCAACTTGGCGCCGCTGCTCGTCCAGGTCCATGCGATGCCGACGGGTGCGGTCAGTGGCGAGCGCGACCACATGACGACCAAGCGGGTCGCCTCGGCGAAGCGCTCCCGCATCGGTTTCTGCAGTGCCAAGCGTCAAGTCGCCATCAGCTTCGATGGCAAGCAGCTCGCACGCGTCCAGAGCGCAAGTAGAGAAAGTAAATATAGCGACTATCTTGTGAGTCTCGGGGTGGGGCGGTGCCTATTGCACCTGCCACCGGGGTAAAGGTATATTGCGGCACGGACGATGTAGACGACATGGAGGACTTCTCGCTCGTGGAGGACGTCGTCGCAGCCGTCGATGAGTTCCTCATAGAAGTGCATTGGGCCACAGAGGATTTTCAGAGTGCCACGTAATGAAACAATTTTGACCGTTTGAAACCCGTTTAAAACGCGTTTGAAACAATGAAACAAACGCTTTTATTCTTGAGCCGTTCGAAACGAATCACTAAAGAAAATACGCTAACCAGATGATGTACCCCGGGTCATAATTATTGGTGGGAGCAGCACTCAGCAATGGGGAGCAGTAACAAGTGCGCTTTGCAGCTGGATCGCGCCAGGGCGGCTCGTGAGGCCAAGCGACAAGCACTTGCGCTAGGCGGCGTCATCAAACTGGACTCCGAAGAGAGCGACAGCAGCGACAAAGAAGGCGACCTTGGCGCAACGTATGCAGCATGAAAATGGGACGCCAAAAGACCTATTCGCGAT
>NW_012157424.1:0-2590 GCF_000151545.1 Saprolegnia parasitica CBS 223.65
ATATTTTACGCTAAAGCCAAACACTGACCACGTGAGCCGGTCGCAGTTTCACAGTTGAGGCCCGCCCATGGCACCTAGATAAGCTTCTGAAATAAGATATAAATATGCAGTGTTCATGGTATGTATTATATTATGATCCGCACAAATGCATATTATACACTATTTCACAAAGCCTAGCTACTTTGTGTATCGACCTCGCAGAGTCCTGTGTGCTGGTAGCACTATAAAGCCGCACCGGAAGGTCGTTTCCAAGATGTGGGGGACACAGAGTGCAGTGTAGTGTAAAAGATCAAATCTAGAAGCACATGAGCGCACAAGGTCGAGGTGAAGAGCGCGCCAGTTCACCGAAGCTGAAGTAACTAGAGCACAAGACCCGCCTCAAAACGGACATCACTCAACACTGTTGTAGCCACCAAGGAGCTCGGCTCAACGAGGAAAGCCCTTAAGGTTAGAACTGCAATGTATATGTCCGTGATGTTGCACAGTGAACGCCAAGTAGCTGTCGACCTTACCATGTCACCAGCGGTCGTGCTCAGCAGTCGGCAATGGCAGTCGGTCGATGCTCGAGGAAGTGAGCGTCCCAGGCGGGCACTCCTGCTGGATTATGACGGACAGGACAAAAAATACTACACTGTTTGTGTCTTGCTCGGTCTCCTCGTGATCATGCTACTGACGGGGGCGTTTCGTTTCATGGCCGGTGATGCGAGAAAGGGCTTCTTCCCGCGGCGCACTGCACCGTCGACGTCGTTGCGCTTCGTTCGCTCGCCTTGGACCACGCCTCGTAGCGCAAGACAGCTTTGCGGTGGTGGCACAGCAGACGCCGTCGGCGCAGGCTTTGACAAATGAGATGCATGGCACCGTAGCTTCTTGCCGAGTTGTGTTGGTCGACGCGGAAGGGATGCGCTGGACACGAGCGACGTCGCAGATTTGTGCATGGGCTCGGACGTCTCGCAGTAGACGACGGCGGGCTGCTCATCTCGTGGTATGCCAAAGCGCGGCCGTGGTGGCCACGAATGCAACGATGCCGGCGCTGCAAGGGGCGACGCGAACGGGTTCTCGGAGGCAAAACCAAGCGGCTCGTCCAAGTCGAAGCTGGATGCTGCGGTCGAGGTGCACACTGCAATTGGCGAGAGCGAAGGCGCATCACGTTCTAGTTGTTGCCGACTCGTGGTGGGAACGGCGTCAATGGATTGTACTTGCGAGGCTGCAAGAACGTCGATGGTAGATCGTGCGGCCACATTGGGCTGGCGTGGGCTGGTTGCTGCCTCCGGTAGCATAATCCCAGTGGAGGCGATCGCGAGCGGAAAGTCAGTTGTCAATGGAGGTGTGTGATCCAGCAATGCGTGTTGGCACGCGGCTGCTTGTTCAAGATCGAGCGCCGCTTGAAGCCGTTCAACGAGCACAATCTTCAGCCCGCCGACGCGTAGCCCACGCTTCTTGAGTGCACCCTTGAGCTCGACGACCTTGAGCGTCGATGGGTCCACCTTGATGTCATCCTTGGCCAAAACGTCGATGGTCATGGAGGATGGGTCCGTGAGACGCGATGCCAGCATTGCTCGAGTAGTGGGTCCTTTGGTGGCCACCGCCTTGGTGTGATCTACGTAGAGAGCTCTCTTTGTTCGTCGGCGCTTGCTGGCAACCTCCACAGCGGCGTCTTGTGGGCGAGAGGGCGCAGAGAAGGCATTCACATCCAAGATGGTTCGCAGCCTCGGGCGCGTCACGTCCTTCGCAGATCGTGCGCAAAAGACGGCAAGCCATGCCATGCTATCGTCCAGCAGCGCATCCAGCGCGTCGCTTGCGGTCTGCATACCGCGGTCGAGGTGCGTCTGCACGGCCCGCATGTGGTCGTCGTCCATCACCGAGGATCGCCAATGTCGCACTTATCAGGGATCCGTTCTTACGTGTGTAAGCTCATGGTGGCGTTTGATTGGTTAAAATAGAAGAATCCCATCTTCAAGGGCATTTCTCCTTTTAGTCTCATGTTGGCACGAGCAACCGTACTCGCCATGCCACGAGACGCTGCTGCCGTAGACCCGAGATATCTTGTCCCTACTAAAGCCACGATTATTAATGATGGGCTTTACTGATACCCTTCATTTGCCACAAGACGCGCCCAGTGCATGCCCGAACAGTCGTTGAGACGATCTCGTGATATGCACTTGTTTAAAACAGCAATTGTTGATCTTTTTCGATACAAATATCGAGATTTGAGATTTGTATCTTCCGCCCAAGGTGGTCTTCGATGACAATCCTTTTCCCAGTCCAATATGCAGGCCGCCCGCGCCCTGCCGCGCCGCCTCCACCGCGCTGCGGGCCACTGCCGCGACGTCGCTGCGTCCGCCCGCGTCAAGCCGGCGCCGGCGCCACCGAGCCTCGGCCTCATGGTCGTCGACGGCGCGCTGCTCCTCTTTGTCTGCGAGGCCTTGAACCAGGTCGGCGGCAAAGAGCTTAGCTTCGAGAAGGCGCTGGTACCGATGGCTCTTGGTGGCCTCATGTTCCCGCTCTATGCACGTATTGACGCCTTCTTCCCGACCATGCACAAGCCTGTCGTCTCGGCGCTCGGGAAGCGCATCGTGCTCATTAACACCAT
>NW_012157425.1:0-2588 GCF_000151545.1 Saprolegnia parasitica CBS 223.65
ATTAGTGGAATCCGCTAGAGCTTTCATTCACAATCCGCTAGAATTTCAGTGTCGAAAAATCCGCTAGACGATTCAGTGAAAATCCGCTAGAATTTAATTATCACCCGCACTACATCACCCGTGTAGTGCTCTCTCGACGAACGGTCGTACGAGGCAAGTGCGCATGGCAGCGCCATGTGAAATGGTAACGGAAGGTATGATACCCTGCAATGAACACCACCCGCCCTCGCAACCTGTGGCACGGATCCAAGCCTGGCCAATCTGGTGTTGTACATGCAAGCAAAGGCAGTGGATTCTACTAGCTAGATGCCCCGGGGTGGCCCTGAACCTCGAGATACGCTTGTGAAGTGGAGACCAGCGGCGACAACAGGCGGGCGCATCTTTTGATCGCTTCATTCACGCCTTCACGTCGTCTCGAGCATGTTCAAGGACATCTCCAAGCTCAAGGTCGAAAACAGCATGCGCATCCAGACGGTCTCGGGTCCGTCTCGCGCATCACGTACTCCAACACCCAGCGCACCAACGTCGGTCAGAACTACGACCTTGCCAAGACTATCTCAACGGGCAAGCCCACGCGCAACGTCCCGATCACCAAGGTGACGTTAGATACAATCGCGGGCTCCGTCTCTGCCAAGACCACCAACACGTATTACATTTTGCCAGCAACTCGATGTTCAGCTCAGGTCACCGGCGGGAAGCAGTCGACCACGTAGTATTCCAACGTCCCGGCCAGTTCCAACGCAAAGTGCTCATTAGGACCTACATATTTGTTGTGCAGGATGCACTATATAATAACTAAAGAATGTCTACTTGGTGTCCATGTCTTGTGTCCCCACACAATGGACAAAGTGGGTACCGCAGACATGGAGTGGTGTCGAGCATCGAGAGCGTGCCACGTCATAGTGTTTACGAAATACATGGAAGGTCATGGATGAACCATTCTTGTCATGATGGTCGACATCGAGCGCTTGCGAGGACGCACACCAGCCCCGTGTCGTCTTGCCACACAAGGATGCGGCCTTGGCTCGGCCTGGAGCGATACCGGGTAGCACCCCAAGGTACACGGGGTGCTCACTCGACGTCGAGGACGCTAAAGTCGGCTCGTCTGATGCGGAATGAATCCGGAAGGCTCATGATGGTCAGCACTGGTTGACGTTGGTTTGTTTTGACGTCACGGTCGGTTTCTACTTGTTTTCGTTCTGGCGACCTAGCGCGGTTGTCTGGATGCAGGTATTTTCGTTTTGGCGGCGAGGCGCTGCGGGTCTGGCTGATCTGGATACTGACGGCGGCTGAAAGCTGGCGGTGGCGGCGGCTGATCTTGGGTTCAGTGCTCTTGTTGGCTCGAAGTTGTTCTGATGTTGTCACTGAGCCCCTCGTGGTTCTTCTTGTTGGCCGGCTCGGGCGCATTTGCTCGTATGCTAGTGGCTAGTTGCGGCAAGATCGTCCTCGTGCTTGGTCTGATGGCACAGCTCGAGGTGACGAAGGCGTCGACTGGCGGGATCGTTTTCTACCGCCGACGACCAACTGTCGCGGCCACTCGTCAACATATGTAATATGTTGGCAAGGCAGCGCTGCAAAGCAGATGGGTTATGCAATGCAACACGAGCTCTGATTGGCTTGCAGGCTTGTGGAAGGGGTAGGGGAGAAAGGCCTTGGAATGATTGGCTGAAACCATTCACCTTGTGGATTCACGTCCACTGTACTATCCGGATAGTAGTAGGTAGGGCCATTGTACATTTGTTTATAGACCCATGGTTTCACCGGCACAACGCGATGGACCAATGGCCAGCCAGCAACTACATATGTACTCTACTTGATAAAACCTGTTCGATGAGCAGTTCGAGGAGCAGTTCGAAGCGCGATTCGCACGTCGAAGTGCTGAGAACGAAAAACTTTCGTAATGCCACGTCGAACAACCAGAAGTCGTTGCAACACTCTTGTAGTATCCGGAGAGGGGTTGCGCAACTGCTTTTTCATAAGAATAGACCAATGGACCATTGGCGCGAGTGCCAACTTCATTTTCCAACTTTCAATCTCAACAACAACAAGCCGAGGATGGCGTTCAATTTTTCGCAAACCAACAAGGCGCTGCCGCTCAAGACCCGCATGGGCATTCGGGACAACGCCGAGAGCTTCGAGGTGTCCCTCGCCGCCATCCGCACGGCCACCGGCATCGACTTTGCTTTCGAGGTCCACGGCGACGTCGTCGCCTTCAACAAGGCCATCGACGAGCGCTACGAGGACCGCCTTGGCGAGATCTTTTTTGGCTCGTCGTCGGGCGTCCTCCAGTCGCTCGTTACGTGCGTCACCAATGGCTGCGCCGACGAGATGGTGCAGGAAGATCTCCAAGACACGTGCTCGGCCAAGCTCCTCGTCTTCCGCGTCAAGCTCGAGGAGCGACCCAGTGGTGGCCTCTACCACCCGCTCAGCATCGAGAACGGGGTGTTGTTCGTTGATTTTTACACAGATGCTGTGTGGTCCAACGTCGACGAAGTCGGCTGGACCAAGCTCGAGGACGTGCCCCGCGCATAGTACAGTCCATGCAGAGAGTCGAACGGCGAAGTTCGAAGTCATAGGCCTCGAAGTTC
>NW_012157426.1:0-2584 GCF_000151545.1 Saprolegnia parasitica CBS 223.65
CCCAAGCTTCGAAAAGGGCGGCATCGAAGCCGGCTACCGGCGATGGACGACCCGCCACTCGGCGAGACCGTGCTGTATTAGCGTCGCTGACCGAGACTCGATTCTTTTCTAATCGGAGAACAGCGACGGTGGTGTGCACTAGAACGCGGCGCGCATGATACTCTGTCGCCGCGGCGTGGCGGGGGCCACGGTCGGTGCAAAGACGGCGTAGCGACTGCCGTCATTGTCTTTTGAAGCAAGGACCTTGCGCGGCTTGCCACAGAGCACGCGCTTCTTCATGTCTTCGCGCGCGGCGTTGACGCGGTTCTTGAAGGTGGCACCGGTCGTGTAGCGCAAGAAGAGGTCGCCCGTGTGCGGGATACGTCCTTGGACCCAGCTCAGCGGCAGCTCCCACCCATACTGATCGTTGAAGCGCTCGTCGACCCAGTTTTCGCCTGGTTCAATGTCACCGAGCTGCGCCAGCATCAATGTGACTTGGTACTCTTCCCATACGCTCAAATTCAAGTGGTACTCCTGTACATGTTGACGGCTCGAGGTGTCCACTGGAATCGAGGGTAATACCATTTCGGCAAACATGGGGTTCCATAAGTTGAGCCAGCCAATGCGGTGGATGGCTTCCATGACGCTCTCGCGTGTCCAGTCGGTTGCCAGCGTCACGAGCAAGTCGTCGAGATCCAGCACGCGGTTAAGCAGCATGGCCACAATCTCGACGGGTCCGAACGCCACGTCATGAAAGCAGTTGGCGAGGCGCACCAACTGCGTTGAAGAAATGCCAAACGTGGCCTCCGAAAACGTTTGCCGCACCGCTATCAACGGTACATGACGCAATCTTGAAACACTGCACCATGGATAGATACCGAGCTTGCGATGCTCCAAGCCCGTGTCGGGATGCGGGGGGTGGACCACTTGTTTGGGTGGTTCGACCGCTTTCTTCCCGTAAACCTTGACGTGTGTCGGCGTCTTCTCGGGGGCGGCCGGAGCCGACGCGCGGGTCGTGACGGTCAAACAGAGTTGACCCAGCATCTACATTGTGTCCATGCCACTGGCCAATACAGAATATTAGGACGACACACGTCATCTGGAATCGCGGCACTGCCACGCGGGATCCGCGTCGTCACGACAAAGTCGAACGCAAACGTGCCGACGGACGGCAGGCCCTGGGCACGGGAAACACTGTATGGGGCGCCATCCAGTGTTTGGTTGCGAAAACACTCCCAGTTCCCTAGTCCCATCAGAGACATCAAAATAAATCGACTTTACACCCCTACCGTGCTGACTCGTGTTGAGGCCGACCGTCTTCTTGTTCTCGAGGCGGTCGTCGGCCGAGAGACGCAAGAGCGTCGATGCCAATCGCTTGTCGACGGACATGGCCAGGTCGAGCGCGTAGCGTCCGTTGGGAAGCCGTGGGTCAAAGAAGAGAAGTTTGCCTGCCCGTTCTTTCAGCACCGCCTGGTGTCGAATGTGTCGTGCGCGGTGGAAGAGCTCGGCCGTGTCAACGACCCGCTGCAATAGTCTAACATTCCCATCACCCATGCGTCTACGGACCGAAAAGCGACACGTACAAGGGCGCGACAAGGGCGTGGGCCTCCGCGGTAGTCATGGCTCCGAGAAGGTACTGCGCTTGGGACGCCGTGATGTAGTGGTCGTGTAAAAAGTGCTGGATGTACTTGGCGCGGTCCGAGTCAAACTCCAGCGCCGAGAAGGCTTGCCAAAACACAGTGACGGCATCTTTGTAGACAGATTGTCTACCGAAAATGGAAAGACATAGATAGGAAACGTACCCGGGGCAATCTCTGTCATGTATGGCACCTGCGGCTTGTACGTAAACTCAAAGCGTAGCCGACCGTGAAGGGGAAGTCGCCACGGCGTCTCGGTGCCGTCCAGCGCAAGCAGCTGCTGGATCGTCGTCTCGGCTCCATGGCTGCCACAAGTCGCTCGCTCGATGCGGCCAAAAATGAGCTTGGTGCTGCTCGTTGTGGTTGTGTAGGGTGGCAGCTGGTGCTGTACATCGCGCCACGACGCCGCCGACGGGTACAAATTCAGGAGCCAGAGGTACTCGAACCCGTGCCAGAACGAGTCCACATTGTCCAAATCAATCGTCATGTGGCCTGTATGGACAAAAATCGTCCATGATCGCGTCCTCGACTTTGGACGATGGGGTCGTACCGTGGTGCACGGGCGTGAAGCGTGCCGGCTCGGTATGCAAGCCGCAGTCGTCGAACTGCACGGTGCGGCCTTGGGTCATAGAGAGCGGGTCGCTGTACGCGCGAAAGACGGCGCGGAGCCCTTCCGTGCCAATCGGGTTTTGCGCAATGCATAGAATCTCGAGCGACGTCGAGTCGGCCCACGCGCGAACCAAACTCAATGCACTCAGCGCGCCCAGCGAGTTGCCCGTGAGGTCCAGCGCGTGCAGCGTCTTGTTGTGACGCAGAGAGAGCGCTAGCGCGTTGGCACCGCCGCCGCTCCCAAGGCCATTCCACGCCAGCTGCAGGGTTTCCAGCGTCGTATTGGTTGCGAGTGCGTGGGCGAGTGCCGCGCCTGTCCTTGCGCGGAGACAGTTCCAGGACAGCTCGAGCAGCGTCAG
>NW_012157427.1:0-2578 GCF_000151545.1 Saprolegnia parasitica CBS 223.65
AGCGCGAGGCCGATCTGCGCGCCAAGATTCGCCAGCGACCACAAGGTACTCACTCCAAACCCAACGGGCGAGGGTTCAAAGCGCAGTAGACGACGAAGAGAAGGGCGTTTTGGCTTCGCGGCCGGCGTGGGCGCTGACCAAGGACAAGGCCGAGAGCAAGCGCGACCAGCAGGACGAAGACAGCGTCGACGACCTCTTGGCGTTCGCCAACAACCTCGACATTGACACGTTTCTTGGCGACGTCGAGCTCAAGGCCCAAGTCGCGCAGGTCGACGAGCAGCTCGCGCAGCTCCAGGAGCTCGTCAACCAAGAGGAGGCTGACGAGAAAAAGGGCCAAGTCCGCGAGCGCCTCCAGCAGGAGAGCCTCGAGCGGCAGTACCTTAACGCGGCGACGCTCGCGCGGCTGAGTGCGCGTGACGCCAAGGACAACGACGACGACGACGACACCAAGAGCGTGGCGTCGGTGCGTCGCCTCTGCATATCTATCTGCGTGGCTCCGTATTGAACGGCATGTAGACGGTGCTTTCGGAATGCAAGTCGATCCGGTCCGTGCACTCGACCAAGTCTGTGCTCGCACTCACCAAGCGCGCCGAGCAGAAGCTGTCGCTGGACCCGATCCCGGAGCCGCACGTGGTGACGCACGACGAAGAGAGCGGGACACGGCTCCTCAACAAACACCTCACGAGCAACCTCCCCTACATGCACCGCAACCCCGCTGTATAAGAAGCTAATCAACTAACGATACTACTCAATACCACTCTGTGAACCAAGCTCCGGCGCGCTGGTCGTTGTCACCGCTACGTCAAGCCAGTGGTATCGAGACTGGATCGACCACCAGAAGCCAGAGACACCTTCAATCCGGGTGGATGCGTTTCCATGAAGCCAACGACGCAGCGAGAGTCCGTTCACGACATACTAGGAACGCCGATCTTGGACGACGGGTTATTAAATAGATTTCAAGGTAGACCCGGACTAGGACTAGGGCACGGGCAGCTTGATGGGCTCGGCCCAAATGACGTGGTCGGCGTTCTGCGTGTCGTCGGCATTCTCATCGTCGTAATCGTCGTCTTCGCTCGAGGCGACGGGGTCGACCCAGAGCTCTTTGCAGCCCGATCGGTTGGTCTCGGGCAAGCGGCTCGTCGACTTTTTCTTCTTCTCGAGGCGGCGCTGGTTCAGATTCGCTTTGACGCGGTGGAACTCGCAGAGGCTGTGGAGCTGGCCGTTCTTCTTGATGGCGCGAGGCAAGAGGCAGACCTTGTTGCGGTACAAGCACAGATGACTGCTCGTGGCCTCCATGGTGCAAATTCCCAAGTGAGCGAACCGCTTGATATATCAGACGTCGCACAGAACAAGATGATTCCTTCGCGACATGCGCCACCCGCCTCTTTGGCGCATTTACTTCAGTCACGACAGTGTCACGTCCCAGGGCGACAGACAAGTTGACTTACCGAGCGCAGACGTGGCCTTTCTGGCAGGACATATATCAACACCGTAGGCGCTCCAACCGTAGGCGACGCTCAATTGACCGTTTCGTATACATTGGCCTAGTGTACATAGTCGATTAAAAGATTAAAAACCTCTTTTTAATAAAAAGACTCGAAAAAGCCTACGGTTGCGGAAACGTGGCAGCGCCACACGGCGAGACGGTATGCGAAGGCGATTACGCCATCCAGAGGTCGGGCTCACGGCGTTGCGTCACGGTAACTCGAGCGCGCCGTTCACGCAGCGTGACCATGCAGCGACCTACAAGCAGCCAATTTGCACCGAGACACACTGCGTCCAGAAACAGGCTCCGCCCGCTTACGTAGTCGTCGTCGTGTCGACGCAAGCAGGCTCTGATCTCGGTCAATTGAGCCAGGGCGATGATGGGTTATCACACATCAAGTTCAACGTGACGGTCATTACGCCCAGAACGATGCGTGCTGCGTTCGCGGGGTGGCGAAGGCGCTGGCTTCTTCACCAGCTGCGATAGCAGAAGCACCGAGTTCGATTCCGCCTGTGGCCCTTCCACGAACGTTATGCTTGTATGCACGACCACCCTTGCTAACAAACTACTACTACTACTACTGCTTGACTGAGCTTGGCGACCGACGCGATCCTGTAGCCACCGAGGCATAATGCGACGACGACCGATGCGGGGCCATTCGACTAGCGTAGCACTCGCCATCAACCGTGTCGTAGACACGTCATCTAGCATAGACAGGCAACCGCGTGGTGAGCTTTTGATGGTGCTATCGCATCCTATAACTATACAGACAGCAAGGCCTAGACGACGACGACATGCGCCGTTAACAGCGTCTGGATGGCCGCGGTCTTCCTTGCCACTTGCTGCGCTTGCATCGCGTGCAAATGCGCGGCCATTTGCTCGCGCATCTCGGGCATCGGAAATTCGAGGCAAATGCTGTCGTCGCCGCCACGTATGTGCAGATGCATCGCATCCTCTTGGATCGAGACCGCGTGCAGTGGCTGCAAGTGTGTCACAAGCCCTAACGTCCGGTCGCGCGCGTCGGGTCGCACCACGACAAAGAGGTCGGCGTTGAGGAGACAGTACACGTCGGTCTGTGCGAGCACGCAGGGC
>NW_012157428.1:0-2578 GCF_000151545.1 Saprolegnia parasitica CBS 223.65
AAAATCGTCAACCGCGAGTGGGAGTACTCGCACAAGCGCGGCTTCAAGTGCGTCTACGAGCGTGGCATCCTGCATCTCTACTTCAACTTTAAGCGCCACCGCTACCGCCGCTAAGACGAGCTCAACGCGAAACACATTCCCCAATATCTGCAACATTTTCTCGTAGTAGAGTACTAGTGACAACTGGAGACCACGATTCACAAGAACGATTTGCTTTGGGCTCTTCGAGGCTCCGTCAACACCGCATCGAACCCATCGGGCCGTATCCAGAGCATGCAGTCCCGCCATGAGAGCATCTCGAAGCGTGAGCACATGATTTGCACCAAGTTCTCCAAGCGCATTGCAGCCAAGGGCTGCGACGACAGCGGCAGCTTCCTCGACCCTACTAGATTTTCTACTCGGATTGGATTCGTCGATCGTTTCGAGTGACTTGCTTACATCGCCCTTGGTCGATGCTGCCGTCTTGGCGCTGCCACAGGCGAGTTGAGAAATCGAGATCAAATCTCTGTATTTGTGTTGTTAGTAGAATCGGGGGATGGAAATCCCCGTAAAAGATGCAAGAAGCACAGCTGGCGAAAGGCGCTGACGAGCGCTCGAAAGAGGTTGCACTTGGAACACAGCTCTTGGACAATGTAGGTGTGGTCGCTGTCCAAAAGCCAGCCATAAGCTGCCACGACGTTGCCACCACGGACGCGGTACTGCGACTCAAATTTGCGCCGAAAGTTGGCCGCGTCGCCGGGTGTCTCGACCGCTGTCAGAGGGACGGCCTTGATCGCTACGATGGTCGCGGACGGCGTGTGCACGGCCGCATACAGGACGCACTAGCTGCCGCGAGCAATCTCTTCGACGAAAGCAAAGTCCTTGAGCTTCAAACGACTCTCGTCTGCCGTAAGGGTCGATTCACAGTAACTTGAAGCCAGTCGGCCAGTCACCCGAGAGTCGATGATGGGGCAAATTGGGGTAGTCTACATGAGAAATGATAAGCCAGCGATCGATAGGCCAAATATCTTCGTACGGTCAAATGTAATGTCCACTGGCGAGCCAGAGATCGCGCTCGCCTGCTCACGCGACAGCGTGCCTTGTGCGAGCACCTTCGCGTCCCACGCCGCCGAGCCGTAAATCAATGGGTCCTACACATGTTGCATCAACAAAAGAACTTGAAGGGCGAGAACGACCTCGCCAACGTCGCTCTTCGTGATGGTCGGGACCTAGCGAAGTACGTCAACGACATGCATGCACAGAAGAGGTCGTGTACCGAAGCGTTCATCCGCTCGTGCTTCTTGTCAGCCATCG
The DNA here is from genome assembly GCF_000151545.1 of Saprolegnia parasitica CBS 223.65. Lineage (NCBI taxonomy): Eukaryota > Oomycota > Saprolegniomycetes > Saprolegniales > Saprolegniaceae > Saprolegnia > Saprolegnia parasitica. The sequence goes on from NW_012157428.1 coordinate 1,294, forward strand.
ACACCTTCCGAGCGTCGGTACCTAGCATGACGTGTCACGCTCACAGTGCATTGCGAAAAGGTGCGTACGGTGGCGTCCGGTGTCGGCGCGTGATGGCGCGGGTCGACGTTGCCGACAGCGGTGCCAGTCGCTCGGTTGCGTTCACCAATGGGTGGACTCCTGGTGTGTCTCCTATAGACAATATGTACATCTTCAAAACAGAAGAAGAGTTGTGTGTACCTTGATGGTCATGGCGGCGACCACTGCCGCCACCGTCCCCCGTTTCTCGTCTCGGGTGGCTGCTCTTCTCGCTCACTTTGAAAATGAAGTGTGGGCATGGGAAAGATGCTGCAATTCGCGCTCGATTCCATCGACATCCCACGCTGCTTGACGCACCCAATCCACATGCGATAAAGTGTGGTCCGTGGCGAATCAAACGCTGTGCACTGAATATCGCTCTTTACCTTTACTTGAAATCGCTCGCTCGTGCGAATTCACTGACGCGATCAGTCATTCAACAAGTAGTGTCTACCGGTAGTACCGGTAGACACGCATCGGAAATGAAGTGACCGGCTTCAGCATCGGTGTTGGCTTCGAGTTTCGGAGCGGTATTGCGGCGAAGCTATTGAAGCCTACTCCCATGCGAACGCTCGAATGATCTCACCTTGCTTGCTATTGCTCGACACGAGAGCTGCTCAAGCAGACGTCGCAACGCGCCACCACACAATGAAGCACCCCATGCATATGGATTGCCCAGGCAATGCGATCGTCAGGCAGGGCCAACTCTGCGTTCTGCCGCTCTCCTACAAAGTTGTACGCGTTGTCTTGCAGTCGACGGTCTTTCCTGACACCAACCACTGCATATCAACCAAGTTGCGTGAATCTCGGTCTATCTCCGAGCACGTAGCGTTGATTGGAGTGGATCCATGCGTATTCATGGTCTGTGGGAACGCGCATGGTTCGACCCATAGAGCCAATCAATGCACGTATTGAGTGGTAAGGGTCTCTACGTCCACTTGACTGTGCGAATTCAAATCGAAAGGGGTTCAAGCCATCGCTACCATACTAAATGAGATATAAAGTTTGGTCACTTCAATGCAGTATATAGTAGTTGTGCGAATGTATGTGTTGTCAGAGGTCATGGCCTCTCGCAGAAGTTGCAACCAGTAAAATCATCATGCCCAAGGCCAGCGCCAAGGCGGCGCTCGTTGCGGAGCTCGATGCGACGACGAGCCGGATCGCCCGGCAGTCGTACCAGAAAGAGCCACCCAGCTGGGACGACCTGGAGATGGTGCTGCGCCGAGCA
>NW_012157429.1:0-2576 GCF_000151545.1 Saprolegnia parasitica CBS 223.65
GTGGCACACGGCCTTCGTGTGCTCGAGCTCGGCGGGCGTGAGCAGCGGCTCGCAGCTCTTGACGTAGGCCTCGAGGGTCTGCTCGAGGGCGGGCAGCGGCAGTGGCGGCAGCGCGTCCTGGTGGCCGTACGTCGTCTCCGTGGTCATCTCTCGGTCGGTGTTTGCGTTCTGGCCCGGAACTTCAAGCTCAACGTCTTGGGTGGCTTGCATGGCGACTTTGGCGTCGTGGATACAAAACACAAGATAACATAAAATTTTGCCATTTTATGACGAAAAGATCGCTCCGAGCGGAAAGATTTCAAGGGTGACGTTTGTCGAGTCAACATCCAGTCGACCACGCCCCCGCGCTGCCCGCCACCCGCAGCTACTGCTATTACCTCGAGACGTCCTATCATGCACTGCTATGATGTGGTGGGCGCAGGCGACGGGATGCAGGACGTCGAGCAAACTCAATGGGCCCGAGGGTTTGAGCCCGTCAAACTCAAAACGCCCGTGGTGTCGCGCCGGTGTTTAAAACAGGCCGGGACAGGCGTCAGTTTCCGGTCCTGAAGTGACATGCCAGCGCCGTCGTGTCATCGGTCATCGATCCGGACGCATCGCGATCGTCTACGAGCGTTCTTTCTTCTAGCAGGGCTGTGTGGAAGGATTGGAAATCGTGCACGATGTCTCGAGCAGCAAGTTGCTTGGCCATGCAGCGGAGTTGGATGACTACGTCGTAGTGGTAAGCTGCGATGTATACGTATTTGTGCAGCCAATCTTGCTGGCGGACGAGCAGTCGAGAACGTAAACCGCCGAGCCCCCGCTGTCGACGTGACAGCCCGGCGACCCATGACGCAATGGTTGGTTGATGTTGCAGCAAAGCACGCTCTGTAAAGCCAGAGTGTGGCGGTACGGCTCGATGCTACTACTACCAGCATCTAGCCGTAAATTGGTTTTGCTTGGTCATGTCGAGCGAGGCAAGTGTGATGAGGCGCGCCTCGTCAGGATCCCGGCATGCTCGAGGACGCCCGCTCGACGCATGTTGGCAAGGTCTGATCGAATCTGGTTGAGCTCGTCAAGGCCTTTTTGCAGCTCGGTTTTCATGTAGAACGATATGTTGCGCGCGTCCGGGTGTGGCCTCCTCGTACATTGACGATCTCGTCGTTCCCGGGCGTCTCAAAGTACTTGTTTTTGGCGCGAAGCACGCCGCTGATCCAGCGACCAACGTAGCGACCGCAGGACTTGGCGGCTACTTGCGCCCGGCGAGGTAGCTGCCTGCTCTGGGACTGCTATCGATGCGGCGTTGGACCTTGGATTACTGCCTGCTTCCAACACCGAAACAGGGGCGATGGACGCACGGAATTCGAATGCAAGTCGTTGTCATGCGGGGGAGTCATCACCGTGTGCAGAAGGATGCATGACATCAACATGCAAGGTATAGGTTCCCGCTCGGTAGCGTGCGCTTTAGAACATTAACGCTAATACTACCACTGCGTGACTCGCTTCACCCTCGCTTGGCCATGGCACAACCAAACGAAGTAAGTCATGTGCTCCAACGGCGGTACCAGTCGCGTGGACGCTGCTTTTACTCTCTCGTCGTTTGTGTCATCTGCCATTCTGATAGCGTCTGGTTCGCCCGAGCACGTCCAACCTGTAGCGTGTAGCGACTAGATACCGGAGGTTGGAGGCCTCCCGAAGGTTGATGCCACCAATGCTTGTTGCGAAAAAACATCAACTCTTTTCTAGCATGCAAATCGAGTTGCAACGCTTCGGTTGCTGCGTTGCCCGGCTTCGTATCACTGCAGAGAGCTCGTCCAGTTATCGATCACGCAGAGCGCAAGCGAGCGTAAGTGCTACGCAGCGTCTTTGTGCGCGGTTCAAAGCGACGAAGTGTTGTTACAATGTTGGTTTGATTTTCGTGACTAGGTTTCGCGCCATATTTTATTTCTCACTTCGTTTCGCACACAAGACACGGTGTTTCACACGGTCAAGTCTCTTGCGCTGTGTAGCAACTCAGACATTCAGTGGCGTGAAAAACAAGTCGGCACTGAAACCGTTGGATGGATACAAACTTCAAGTCATGAGCCGTTACGGGCCTCCCGCACCTTACCGGACCGCGTGACCAACCAAGGGCATTTCTTGAATGGCATTGTTCTTACCTGCCTTGTTTATTATATCATTTGATTTTAGTATGCGCGAGAAAATAGATGCATTATAATGCGGCGGCTACTGCTCGAATTCTTTTGACTGGCAATATCCGCCAATCAGAGACGCGCATGATGTCAGTAGGGCTAGGGTTTTAAAGTGACTTGGTGTTTGTAAGAAGTGAGGGGGCACGTGCCCTGGTCTGATTTCGTAATCGTGCTTACTAATCATTTGCTTGGCTCGGGCGCAAGCAGGGAGCGCGACGGACCTCGGCGGCAAAACGGTATCCTAGACCTCTGTGGTGGCATGCGGAGCTGACGCTGCTTGTAGAACTCTCGACGATGGACCCGTTCAACAACTACCCCAATGGCAATCAAGGCCACCCGAACATGAACCACAGCCGCATGCCCCACAACATGCAAGGCATGCCCATGGGCATGCCCATGATGCCC
>NW_012157430.1:0-2576 GCF_000151545.1 Saprolegnia parasitica CBS 223.65
ACATCAGGAGCGTCTGCGAGCGACGCGTGAAACATCTCTTGCGTGAGCGCCGGCAAGTTGAAGTAGCCTTGCGTCGTCGACGAGCTGCGGATCCAGATCTCACCGACGAGGCCGTCGGGCTGCGTCCGGCGTGTGTCGGCGTTGACAATCCGCACGTCGACGGATGGTTCGCCGCACCCGACCATGTCCTTGACGTCGTTGGCGGGCGTCGCCGCCGTCGCCTTCTCCATCTTGTCCTCCGACTCGAGCACCGATTTGACGACGCGGAGGTGCGTGAGCGTTGGCGGCGAGTCACACACGTACACCGTGTGTTCGGCGAGCCCGTACGTCGGTCGAATGACGCCGCGCGGCAGCCCCAACGGCGAAAACGTCGCATAGAACGCGTCGATCGCGTGGACATCGACGGGCTCGGCGCCGTTGATCATGTGGCGGACGCTCGAGAGGTCGAGAGTGGGCGACGGCGATTGGAACTTGCGCGCGCAGAGGGCGTAAGCAAAGTTGGGCGCCTGGAGATGCGTTGCCTTGTGCTTGGCGATGAGCGCAATCCAAAGGGACGGGTTCTTGATGAACGAAAAGGGCGAGAGGTAGACGCCGTTGCCGCCTAGAGAGTCGTTATGTGCGCGATCATAGCGCAGGGAGGAGACCCGAGAAGAGGATGCCCAAGTAGGCGCCGATGAGCCCCATGTCATGGTACTGCGGAAGCCACGAGACAACGACCGCGTCCTGGCGCGCCGCGAGCGCGTCAACAATCAGATGCAAGTTACTCGTGAGATTGCCGTGCGAGATCATGACGCCCTACGTTGGTTGTCTGTTGGCGTACTCGCACCAAGGAGACTATTCCTACCTTGGGATCGGACGTCGATCCGGACGTGTATTGCAGAAACGCAATGGCGTCGGCGCTCGGCGCTGCAAGCGTCATCGAGCTCGGCGCAGGCGCGTGGATGAGCCGGTCCGTCTCGACCCAATCGAGGTCGGGCCATGGGTAGCGCTCCGAGAACGTCATTTTTTGCTTGATGTCGAGAATCTTCTTGACGTGGTTGTAGCTCGCGCACGTGAGAGCGGTCTTGGCGCCGGCGTTCGAACACACGGTCGTAAACATGACAATGTCCTTGCGCAGCTTGCGCGGGTCTTCGACGTAGGATATGAGACAAGAGACGCTTTAACAATGCAGATACCTGGAGGGTAGACGGGCACGGCAACGACGCCAGCGCGCAAGCACGCAAGAAAGGCCACGATAAAGTCAAGGCCCGGCGGATACACGAGCAGCACCTTCTCGTCCGGCAAGAGACCCATGCTACGACGTCAAATGAGTCCAGACTCGTACTCGTAGATAGCTTCGCACCCTTTGGACGACGCCGGTGCACGCATCCAGCGGGCGAGGTTGAGCGTACGTTCGTCCAGTTCCTACAGGCATGCTGTTGGAGCATGGTCGCATGGCGGCGCCTCTACCTTGTACGTCAACGAGGCCGTGATGATGCCATTGTCGTCAGCAAAGGCGTAGACCGTCTATGCAGGAGGGATGCTTAGAGCCATGCTCGCACGATCGGCCGGAAGCGGACCTTCTCGGGCTGCTCGGCGCCCCAGCGGTCCAGCCGCGCCAGGAGGGTATCGGCCATGCCTAGAAACTTACAAACTGGCACCTTGTGGATACTTGCTTTTTATAAACGAATCGTGTCTACAAATATCAAGTCATATAATCGTTGGGAAAATATCGAGGTGCCGGATAATGTGCTGCTGTCGCGTATCCGGATACACGTTGCAAAAATCCTGGGCGCAGAGGTCGTGCCACGACAGCGACGACGCAGGGCGACGACGGGCAACCTCGCTCGCCGCCACATCGACACCTCTACAGGCGACGACGATGAAGCCAACGTGGGCGCGCCGCTGTACGAGCAGCGTGAAGCATGTTTGTGCTTTAGAAGCGACTAGCTGCCATGGATCTACTTGGCCGGCTTGGCCATGTCGTCGAGCACTGCGTACAGGACGGCAAAGAAGCCGACAATGACCGCCACGATGATGGCCATCGTCAATGGGCTCGTCGTGTTCTCGATCGCGACCTGCGCCGCCGCCGCCTGCTCTTCTTCCGTCGCTTCGGTCTCTTCGGGCTCTTCCTGGACCTGGCGCGTCCATCGCTTCTTCGTCCGAGCAATCGCCGCTACCCATGTAGATGCATGAGCTTTCGACATCAAGAAACGATGGGATGATCACCGGCGCGGGCGATCTGCGCGTTCTCCGCCAGCTTCTTCTCTTCCGCCAAGTTACGCACGGGCGGTTGCTTCTTGCCCTTGGATTTCGTCGCGACAGGTGGTTCGTCGACGGCATCATCTTCGTCGACAACGTCGTCACTGCGCGCGTACAGAGCCGCAGCCGTCAAGCCGCGACGGTTGGTCGCCGCCACGGTGTCTGGGAACGTCTCGGAGAGGAACGCTCCGACGGGTGACGGCCATGGTTTTTTCGGATCGCAGTGGGCTGCTTCCGCGTGCAAAGGGAGGTCGCCGGCGTGGTTGGGAATGGCTTTGGCGCCCTATACACATGTTGTGTAGAGCAGGACCCTTCGAGTGACGTGGCGTACGCGC
>NW_012157431.1:0-2575 GCF_000151545.1 Saprolegnia parasitica CBS 223.65
AGCTCGTGGCGCAGCACTTGATTCAGAAGCAAGAAACGCGGCGCTTGACCAAACACGAGGCCGCCGAGGAAATGGTGACGCTGCTTTGTCGACGCGGTCGAGCCAACCCGTTCGAAGCATGTGCGCAAGCACGACCAAGCCAAGGCTTCTGGCGTGGCTTTTTGCAGCGCCATCCTGACGTTCAACTTCAAGCCACACCATCCCCATCCAATAGGATACTCGATTCGACGACGTGAGCGTGCCACGTCACAACCTTAATTTAAGTATAAGCCGTTCTGATCGTAGCCATCAAAGTCCATTTTGAGATCTTACATCAAGTCGGCACTACCAGTAGTAGAGCTTGGTCACACTGAGACTCACGGCGGCGCCAACCACAAGTAGGATGGCAAGGACAATGATGCTGATATGCATGTCCACCTTGGTCGCGAGTATCTCGACATCCTCCTCGAGGTGCTCGACTTTGCGGCGCACTGCGTTGAGGCTGTCAAAAGGCTTTTCTTCGCACCGAAAGCGCGCGGTTGTCGACCAAACGGGCAAAAGAGGAATCGTGAGCGTGAGCACGACGGCGCCGCTGTCGCTGGGCACAAGGTCCACGTCCATCGCTGTGCCGCGCATGACGACGTCTCCAAAGAGCTCCGACAAGCGATCGCCCAGCGTCGCGAGTAGCTTGAGCTGCTCGTTGCGACCTTCGAGCGCCGTCTACAAAGAACAGTCGACCAGTTGCATCAAAGCGTCTACATCGTACGCGCAAAAGGTCAAAGAGCATCGCGGATGGAAGCTGCGTCTCGTCGCCACAGACGGACTGGGTGTTTGCAATCGCGCACGTCCTCCGAGGTATGTTAGCCGACAAGATCGGTGTACTTGGTACATGGCTGGTAATACCACTGCTTCATGGAGCGCAGCGATTCGAGCGAGAGCTCAAAGGCACCTTTAGTCTCGGTCTTGGTCAGCGTAATGCGGTAGCCAGCGGGCTTGGGCATCGACCGAAATGTCAGGTTGGGCAGCGAGAGGCTAAACTGGGGCGTCGATCGCGTCGTCTTCATGGCAAATGGCAAACTGCAAAACGGCAACAACGACAAGCTCTCCGTGGTCACTTTTCATCATGTCGGATGCGTCTTCTAGGTACGCCGATTCTCGGAAAACGAGCCAAAGCAGTGTGGTAGGTATGTGGCCCTGGGTAGTCTGTTCCTCTCAGCATTGACCGTCGATGACAGCGCCTTTGGTGGTGCTCCAATGACATCGATGGTTCATCCTCGACAATCTACAATTGCAAAGCTCATGGACTGCGACTCTGGTTCGCTACACGTTCAACCTCCATCGTCATCGGCCGTGCGCAGCGGATATCCAGACCAAACGTGGAATCCCGCCACATTGCACTATGACTGTGCACAGTATAAGTAGGTACTTGACGTCTTGTTTGTCTTCGTCACCGTAGATACGTCGGTGGGCAGTCATGGTGGGCAGTAGTACCCATGGCGACTTGGTTTCGACAAGGGTATATAATCATTTATTATATACCCTTGGTTTCGACGAGCGATGTCAGCACGACGCGCGCCGTTGGATTGTTATCGACACCCGGTCTGGCATGGGTGGGTATCTCATTTCACACGGTTTCCGTCAATTGCACGCAACCTTCTCCCGCATCGGCTTGGACGACCGTTGAGAGATCGCGAGACTACGGTCCTTGGCTGGTGCTATTTGACGTTTTTCATTCACGATGACAGCGACAGCAGCATGGAGAGAGGTCGCGCGCATCGACCACCGTGCGCTGGTCGCCGTCGCTGTAACGTGCTGCACAGTTGCGTGCTTGTAGCCAAGTTAAAGATTGCGCATCGTTTCACACGTTTTTCACATATTGCACCAGCATACAAACGCCAAGTAGCTTGCTGTCGCCATACAAACCGTCAGTGTGGGACGACCAGTGCAGCTGTCTTTTTACTCGGACGACGATAAGCATGGGCGGGGACAAGACGACGCGCGTGGCGATCCTCCTCAAGGGCTGCCGCAACCTGCTGCCAATCGACGGCCTCAGCAGCAACAACAACGTCTTCTGCGAGGCCTTCCTCATCGAGAAGGATGGGCGCAGCCGCATGAAGCACAAGACCAAGGCCATCCGCGCGACCTTGAACCCGATGTGGCACCTGCGCATCGACTTTGGCGTCGTCGCGCTCGAGAGCATCGGCGGCCTCATCCTCTCGGTCAAGCACTCGGGCAAGTTTGGCATGAAGATCCTCGAGCTTGGTGAAGTCGTCTTGTCGCCAGACGACCTCCTCGACATGAAGCTCGTATATCCATCGTCGCATGGCGTTGTGGCTCATGGCATCGTTATAGCGCCCAGCAGACAACGAATGGTACGAGCTCGAGCCAACGTCTGAGATGGAGAAGCGCGGGTGGGGCAACCGCCCGCTCGGTGCCATCCGCGTGGCCTCCGACACGCCTGGTGAGTTTGTTACGCCGCAGCTCGAGCCATCGCAGCGCGTGCCATCGTCCGCGTCGGCGGTCCTCGCAGGGTCGCGCACGTTTGTCGCAGATGGCAACGAGCGAGTGCCGGCCAACGAGCATGTCGTTTGAAGAT
>NW_012157432.1:0-2566 GCF_000151545.1 Saprolegnia parasitica CBS 223.65
CGCACGGAGGTCGGCGGCCTCGGCGTCGCGCGTGCGTCCAGGCCACCTGTGGTCGGCCTTAACGCCCGTGTCGGCGTGCACATTAGATTGTTTCGAAGCGCCTCCGAGAGCAGACGTAACTGTCGAAGCGGCGGCGTTACGAGACGAGGAGTTGGAGGAGCGAGCGGCGGCGGCAGAGGTAGTCATCAGTTGCGTTTGTTTAGCCCAGAGTGGCTTTTTAAGGACTGCTGGGTTGGTGGTGCGAACGGCTGTTAACCGAGTGGTCGCTGATTCGAACCCAGCTGAAGGAGTCTTTTTTTTCCTGCTACAGATTGTACCGGTATGCCAACCCGTTACCCTTCTACCAGCCATTATACGGCCCTGTAAAGATTTATAAGGCGCTGGTCTGCCAACGTCGACTTCAACTCGAGATGCCTTTTTTTACAAAAATGTCGTACGGATAGGGGATGGAGTTGATTCCGGATCAACTTTCGTTGCATGCAGACGAGCTCTGGTATTTATCGCACAATGGCGGGGCGCGCAACGCGAGTCAAACAAGGCGCCTGTGCATCGCAAGGTGACCAAGAAGGCCGTCACCAAGAAGGCTGCCACCAAGAAGGCTACATACTGTACACGACGCTGCCGCCTGCTGCCATGCCACCGCCCACGCCACCTCCAGCGGTCACGACGCCAGACGTTGGTGTCCAAGGCCGCAACGGTTTCCGAGGCCATGCCTTGTTCCGCCTGAAAAGCGCGCTCCAAGGAACGCCATCCCGCAGTGGTTATTGGAAGCTGAATCCAATAGGGAGCACGACTGGCGAGGACCTTGGAAAATGCTCGCACAACGTAGATACACCGCGACTTGGTCATACCGAGAGCACTTCCTGTCTCGCGGTACCTCGCCCTCGCTGGCGAGGAATTACAGCAGTATGGCAACCTTCTTGGCGAACGAATGCGTGGACTTGCAGAATTTTTGCAAATTAACGGCTTAAAAGCCGTATATATTTCGACACATTACGTTTCCCAAGAGGCTATTTGTGCAAACACATCTTTGTACAATGCGGCAGCAGTATTGTCCCAGTGCGTGCCACAGAGATGGTTTTTCCCCTCAATAAGTCGCGTGTACCATTTGCCTTGGACCATCCCTCGGCTGGCTTCGAGATCAGTAACACTGCCGCTGTCATCCGAGTCATCCGAGTCTGACCGTGGGTAGCGCATTGAGACGGTGTTGACAACCCCATCGTTGTGCGCCCAGTGATCGCTCTCGAACCCTATCCATGCGCTTTGGAACCGCGTATAATCAAGTACGAGCGAGCATAACCGTACCGTCGTACAATGCGTCGGCATCAAGACCGCGTGTGAACGCATGGAGAAGGTACGAAAGCACTGATAGGCTGTGTCCGGTGTCCGTGGCCTTTGTAGCGATACTCAGCAGATGCACCTTGTCCATGTCAACGAGCATTTCGTTCTTGCGCAGACGTGCAGCGGGTAGAATATCGTAGAAGGCTACGGCGTACACGATCATCATCCAGTACAACTGCAGCAGTGGAGCATACCGAGGTCTCGGCTCGTGTACATGTCGTTCGCGCGTGAAAACACCCAGGACCATGATGGATGACGCGTCCACTGTGGCATCCCGAGGTCGTACACGGATTTGAGCCACGGCGCATAAAACTCTTGGCACTTCCAAAGCACCGTGAGGGCCGTGCCCACCACGTAGCCTGCGCTGCAGTACGACAAACCCTTCTCGACGTCGCCACCAAGCAAATTGCCCAATGTCGACCTAAGATAGGCACACATAAACCACATCCATCGTGCGGACGAAATGGCATACCCGGTCAACGGTCCACAGATGCTCACAATGCCCTTCACCCACTTGTGGTTCGAGCCGACGTGGAATGCGTCTTTGCACAGCAACTGGTAGAGCTCGATAGCTAGACGCATAATTGTTAGCATCCCATGCACGTGGCATCGAGTTGCGTGCGTACCCGTCGTGGCGCCAAGGCTGTGCCCGGTCAAGTGCACAGGGTTATGCTAGAGTCAAGGCAGAGAGCACATCAACAGAGACCAAGAGTTGGTGATGTTGAGACGCTTGAATTACCTCGCTCCAGCTGGGGTGCAATGCCATGGCTTTCGAGTACGTGGCACCGAAGCGCAAGTGACCTACGCGGGTGGGAAATTTGATGTGCAGAATGTCGCCATCGTACCGCAGGCCGCGGCGTGGGCTTCGCCGTAGTCGACGATGCCACCAAAGAGCTGGTAAAAGGCCTCGCACGCGCGGTCGTGGTCGGACGAAACCTTGCCAACGTCGACAATGATGTGGTTGGGATTCAGCTCGTCTAGAGCACCCTTCGGCCAGTAGGACGGCAGGCTGTTGAAGAGCGGTGACGTCTTGCCCCAGCCCATTGCCCCTGGAGAAAGAGGGCAATGGAGCTTCGCGTTCTTTGCATGAAGAGGCATACCGTGGATGAAGACGACGGGGTGCTTGGTCGCTGGCATCTTCTCTGGTTTTTGTCAAGTGATCCTGCTGATCACCCATGCTGGAGACTTCATCGGCCTTCGTTTCAGTGCCACACTTTCCCGACTT
>NW_012157433.1:0-2564 GCF_000151545.1 Saprolegnia parasitica CBS 223.65
CACGGCTAGGCCACGCACCTGTGTGAGTGCTTGGCGATGCGTTGTACCGAGGCCATCCACTTGACTCGGGGGCGTTCGTCGAGTGAGATGGAACCTGCGCCTGTCCATGGAATCGCGCCAAGATCGGATACTTGTCGGCGGTTCAACGGTGTCATGCAACACAGCCCCAATCGTCCTACGGTGCACGATGGGACTACAAAAGCCGGAGGATGATCGAGGTGCGCTGAGCGCGGGCCATACCAGCGTCGACAAGAGTAGAGACGACTTGCCTTCCACACCCAACCACTGCACACTACAGTACGTACGCGCCTCCGCATGTATCGACGCCCTTGCAACCAACATCCATGGCATCCGAAGCGTCGTCCTGCACGCAGGGACAGGGGTGTCTGCTCGCGGCCAGGTCGCCGACCGCAAAGCTATCACGATCATTCTTCAAGCTACAGGCTTGCTCGCAAGCCAAGCCCTAATGGTATTACGCGGGGCCCCTTGCCTTCAACGGTTCGATCCTCGTCGCGCGGGTGCAACGAGTGAGTTTCACAGCCCGGCCATTATAAGGGGCTTCAGACGTATCATCAATAGGATGTGTACAATGTACGCTCCCCCACAGTACACGCTGCGTCTATCGCGCGCAGTCTTCTTTGTCTCTTAGAGCCATACACAGCACACCATAGAACTTTACAAGTGTCACGAGAGACTGCCACGTCATGGAGGCAGTGCTCATAGCGGATGCTCTGGTGGCGCATCCGGGAGTCGGCCACTGTCCAATACAAAAGTCGCGCGCTCCAGCGAGCGCAAGACCTTGGCAAGCGCGGTAGTGAGGTCCATGCTCGAGTCGTGCGCGATGATGCGTCCATCGTCGTCAAAGGAATAGACGGACGTCTGCGGGATCTCCATGGTGTGTCCGATGAGCTCCTGGACGAGGACCTCGTCGTGGAGGATGTGCGGAAAGTACAGCGCCAGCGACTCGCGCGTCATGCGCTGCTGCACAGCGAGCCGCAGCGTGCACGCGAGCGGCCTCTCGCCGTCAGCCAGCACGACGTCGCAAGAGACGAACCGCATGACAAAGCTTGAGATCGTTGACGAGTGGCGCTGGAAGATGCGAATAAACGTGTCGAGCGAGTAGAAGCCTTGAAAGACCATAGCCGGGTCCATGATGGCGCGGAGGAAGCGCTCTTGCGTGCCAGCCATGGCTGCGTCATGCAGATGGAAGCCATGTGCAAACATGCGTACGTACTCGCGCATGAGCCGCTCCGACCGCGTCTCGTTCATCGCGATCGACTGCGATAGCATCTCGGAGAGGACGTCCCGCCTGCCCTCGAGGCGAGCGAGTTCATAAGAGAGCCCTTCGACCTCGTCCGTGAGGCTTGTCGTGCGCGACTTCTGCCGGGCCACGTACGCGCGTTGAGCCCGCGACCGGCGGCGGTGGTAGTGGTCCAGGTACTCGGCCGACGTTGGTCGCATTGTACTGTGGTGGAAATTAAATTTTTGACCCATGGAAAAATAAAATTGGAATCGTTCCCTGGCGCTGGACACTGCGCCGGACCGAGACTCTCACCGTCATCACTCTCATCACCCTCTCACACCAGCACTCTCGCTTCGTTCGCGGCAGGTGCCGAAATTAAGATGTTTTAAACACGACTTGTAACGATTCGTGTTTTAAACACGCTGCCGTTGGAGGAATAAGCCGCCGAGTCCAACCATGAGCTACGTGACGCCGAAGAAGGAGACGCGCGGGGGCGCCAAGGACAAGCGCAAGCACAAGCCGTCGGGCGCGACGCCAGTGCCCGAGAAGAAGAAGCCCGGCTCGCGCACGGTCAACATCTCGGACACGCTCACGATCGAGTTCACGGACCCCGACGACGACGACGACGAGTCGCCGATTGTCAAGCCGGCAAAGACGTTAGCCTCACCAGCATCCACAGCTGCCGCCATTGTCGATACGCCGCTGCCGCGCAGCAACCGCAAGACCCGGCGCGACATGCGGCGCTTGAGCGACAAGATGGAAACGGTCAAGGTCGACCCGACGGCGACGCCGTCTGCCACCCCAGCAAGGCAGCGCAGCCGATCGTGCTCGAGGCCAAGCCAGACGCTCCATCATCGAAAGCGTCGGCGCTGCCACCGACGCAAGTGCTCAAGGTACACGCTGCGATATCATCGACTCGTTGGTGGATGCTTGTCGTGCGGTAGATATTGACCGAGGTGTTTGCCGAGGTCGAGCGCGACGACCGCGCCATGTACAAGGTCAACCCGGACGTCATTCGCGAAGAGACGTCGCAGTGCGCCAAGTCGAGCCTCGTCGAGAAGACGAGCGCCGCCGACCTCAAGCGCCTCCTCACGTACGGCGAGGTGCTCCCGGATGCATTCACGGACACGATCATGCCCTTCTTGGCGCTCGAACCGTCGGATGTCTTCTACGACTTGGGCTGCGGCACGGGCAAGATCATCGTCCAGGTCGCGCTCGAGACGGGGCTCCGCGACGCGCGGGGCATCGAGCTCATGCTCAACCGCGTCGTCGAGGGCCAGCGCGCGCTGGACCGGCTCCGCGCCACGTATCCCGAGCACGT
>NW_012157434.1:0-2562 GCF_000151545.1 Saprolegnia parasitica CBS 223.65
GCCGACGTCGACAAGATAAGCAGCTACCACCGCCGACGCGACGGTTGATACATTGATAGAACGGTGATAGAACGTTGCGAAGAAACACACGATATGCATACAAGTGTATTCGTGTCACGACGACGACGACGCGTCATTGAAGCCGTCTACGGCGCCGGGCGAATCGCAGAAGGTGGGCAACTCGGAGATGGCGGCGCCGGTGCAAACGCCGGGACGGGTGGCAACGCAAAGCCGACGGCCCCGTTGCCGTCGTCGTCGTCGTCGTCGCTGCCCGAACTCACGGCGTAGTCCATCTCGCCAATGCTGCGGGTCGGCGACGCAAGCGGCGACGTGCAGTTCTCGGCGTGCGACGACGACTCGGAGATGCAATCTTGCCGGTCCAGATCCGAGACCGAGACCGAGTCGAAATCCAAATCCAAATCTACAGACCAGTTCCGTGGCCGCGACCAAAAGCACGGCGGGTACCTTGGGACGACGAGAGGCGGCGCGCCGACATGGGCCGCGGCCCTTTCTCGCCGAGGCGCACGGCCTTGTGCCGGAGCGAGTCGCGCTTCTTCGGGCTCGCCGAGGACGGACGGACCTTGGTCGCGGGGCGTCGAGTGCCCGAGTGAATTGCACTCAGAGGGCCTAGCACGAGTCCGTCAAGCAACACCAACGACGACGCCTCGATACCCTTGTCGAGCGTCAACGAGCGTTGCTTCTCGATGGCTTGCGACGGCGATCCAAACCACGACCGCGTGCGCTCCTTGTGGCGCCAGCGCTGCTTCATGTCGGCCAAGTGGTAGTTTTCAAACGTCATTTCTGGGTCGACGCCGTCGTCGCCGACGGCCGTGTCTAGTATTCATCGGTGGTTGATACGTTGATACAAACCGACAGAATAAGGTAGTACCGTTCAACGCGAGCGGCTTGGGCTGGCTCGCGCGCCAGAGCGCCATTTGCTGGATCGTTGTCGACAACGCCTTGTCATCCTAGGCCACAACAAGATGTACATCATCATCCCTCTCGGTTGCCATAGTATGTACTTCGTCGCCGTCGGAGCGAACTTTGCCGCTGTCACGAAAGCTCAAGAGACTGCCGACCACGGTCGTTTGCTCCTCGTCGTCGTCGTCGTGGCGGCTCGGGCGGTGGTCCCCGCTCTCTTCGTCGCTCGACGAGCTGTCGGGCCCGACGTGGTGGTTCGACTGCTGCTCGGCCAAGAGACGGCGCAGCAAGAGCCGCTTCGAGACCTTTTGGTTGGTGAGCGGCCGCATCGCCTTCCGGACGCCTTTGCTCGACCACGCCTTCTTGATGGCGCTCTCGTGCTCGCGCGACAGCAAGACAAACTTGCCGGTTTTCTCATCGACCATGCTGTCGCCTAGGGAGCGACTCAATATCGTATCATGTGTTGCAGCAGCAGCGAGGGATCATATACCGCGCAGCATCTTGCGCAAGACGCGGACCAGCGTCGACTGGATCGTCACCAGCGACCGATCCACGTTGGTGTTGTCAATCTTTGGGATCAAGTACGTATCCGCGTTCTTGCACAGGTGGCGCTGGATGATGCGGATGTTGTCAAAGTACTTGATGTACTTGTTCTCTTGCGGATCGATCGTCATGTGCCGTGCGCGCACGGCAAAGCTATACGATCATGCAAATAAGCGCCAAAGACGGTAGGCGGCTCGCATGCTACCGCTCGCGGTGCTTCATCTCATTCGAGATGTAGATCACAAATGGCACGCAGTTGGGATGCCGCCGGACAAGCTCGACCATTTGCTCCGTGTTGAGATGCACGCCTACACGCCACGGACGTGTACATATCAATTTCGTATCAAGTACCGAGCCAGGGTGTATAAAAACCATGAAATAAAGCAGCAGAAAAAAGAGATTCGGTACCTTCGACCACAAGGCTTTGCTTGCGCTTCTCAAACATCGTCAGGACAAGGTCGAGCTTCTCGAGGACGGCGTCGGCCTGGAGCTTGTAGCCTTTGAGCACCTTGCGCTTCTGGAGGCGGTTCTCCGACATGATGGTGTTGACGTCGCCCGCTGCAATCTACGAGGTGTCACGAGGCAGGACTAACGATGTTGCATGACCTTTTTGAGCTCGTCGACTTGGTCGGGCGTGAGCGCTTCGCCGGCTTGGTACGTCGACATGAACGCGCACGGGTGCGACTCTTTCGTCAAGAAGGCCCGCGAGATGTGCCGGACCGAGTCGGTCGGCAAGACCTAGATCACCACCAAGCGCGTTGCAGGACGATGCACCGGTGCTGCAAGCGTATACCGTGGTGAGGCGCAGGCGCGATGCGAGCAGCGACGCGAGCGTCGACTTGCCGGTGCCCGAGGTGCCACCGAGGAGCACGACAAACGACTTGTTTCGCTGCGTAATCTCCTTGGCAATGTCAAAGTCGAGGAGCTGCGACGTCTTGGTGTAGTCGAGCTTGGCGAGCTGCGCGTAGACCTCGTGCTGGAGGCTCTCGAACGGCCAGTGGCTCGTGGCGCCGACGCCAAAGGCGTGGTACGCCTCAAAGATGCTGGCCGTCACGTCGACCGCGTCCTTGGTCCGGCAGCCCATCAAGGCCAGCGTCT
>NW_012157435.1:0-2557 GCF_000151545.1 Saprolegnia parasitica CBS 223.65
TAGTCGGTGTATCGAGTCGTAAACTTGGAGCGTTCCGACATGAGCGCGACGAGCGCGTTCACTTGCAGCGGGATCATGACGAACGTGAAGAGGATCATGCAGCCCATCGTGAGGCGGCCGAGGCGCGTCTTGGGCGCAATGTCGCCGTACCCGACCGTCGACATGGTCACCGTGATGCAGTACATCCAGTCAAAGAACGGCCGGCTCTGACAGTTGCAGCAGGCGAGCGAGGCGCCCACGCCCGTGTTGCAGAGGAGACTGTTGACGCACTTATGGCCATCCGAGCGCAGAAAGTCTTGGCAGCCCCACTGCACGCACTGGTCGGGGCAAAGCTCGATGATCTGCATCGCGCCCGACATCGACACGATGATGCAAATGACCGTGAGGAGCGTCAAAAGCACTTGTCGCTGGACCATCGACGACGTGAAGCGCAAGAGGCGGTACGCGCGCAGGATCCGGAACGCCTTGAGGACGCGTACAAACTGCACAAGCTGCTTGTTCTCGGGCGTCGCCTGCGAGAAGGCGAGCAGCTGGTCCTGCGTCATGCCGATCTCGACCCACGTCGGGATGATGCAAATCAGATCAAAGATCGATGCGTAACTCTGAACGTAGCTCCAGCGGAGCGGCGCGGCGTACAGTCGTATCATGTAGCTACCACACACGTCCATTAGAGATAGCTCGTAGACGTCATATTGGCGTACTCGAATGTAAAGATGGCGCCGATCGCCTTGGTTGCAACTAGAGGTTGAGCACATGAGAATGACATATTTTGGATGGAATGCCGCACAGGAAATGCCAGCGTTGGGTAGGTTCTCGCCACTGGACCACACAACGTGGATGTAGAGGTACACCATGGTAAAACTGAGCAGAATCATGACCGCGTCCAGCGTCTTGCCCGCCAACGACTGCTCGAGCGTATGCTGCGTGTACTCGCGAAAGGACTCGCGGCCGCGCTTGGGGAAGAACGGGTCGCGTGGCCACCACGGCTTGACCTTGAGCTCCTGGAGGTAGAGCAGTCGCAGCAAGCGTATCCACTGCAAGCGCTGCTCGAGGCGCAGCGAACACCATCGCTGGACCTGCCGCGCCGTTGGCATCGGCGCGCCTTTCTCGAGTGCGAAACGGATTACGACGTGAAACCTCACGCGCGCCGATTGGATAAAATGCCGCTCGAAACGCGGCACCGATTGGCTGTCTCTATCTGCGATCGGATTGGTCAAAATCCGACAATTCTAAGAGTGCGATGACGGCGACCCGACCGAGCAGCGTGCGGGCGTCCATGGAGTTTGCAGTGCGCAACCAAGATGCTGATGTACATGGTAAGATCACGCTCGATATGTGTAGGGTCCGCTGAACGCGGTGTCTGTCTCGTCCAGCCAGAAGGTATGGCGAACCATGGGCCATGGCACCCCATGCCCATGCATTGCACTAGCTCATAGCCGTCGGCGGCCGCGACGTGCTCAAGATCATTGCCCTCGAGAGCGGCGGCTTTGTTGAGAAGCGCAACCTGCGCTCGGCCAAGTCCAGCCTCAACTTTAGCACCAACGATATTCGGTGGCATCCTCGTACTGCATCCTTCGTCGCCCTTTCTGGCACCTACCTCACCACCACGTAGAATCCGACTACCTCCTCGCAACCGCGTCGACAAACGGCTACATTGTGATCTGGGACATCCAGCGCGACACGGCCAAGCTCCAGAGTTGGATTGCTTCGCGCGTGTGGTCCGGGCTCATGCCTCTCCTCATAGAGCGCGACTTCAAGGCCCACGACCGCGCTGTGAACCGCATTTGCTGGCATCCGACGGACCCGAACCTGCTCCTCAGCGCGTCCCAAGACGGCTTGATCAAGCTCTGGGTCCGGCGTTTTCCGTTCGTACTGCCACTTTGACCATGTGCCTTAGGACCAGCGCTACAAGGGCAAGCAGATCAATGTGTTTCAGCAGCAAAAGTCTGAGAGCGTTCGCGACGTCAAGTTTAGTCCCTATGGCGACACCAAGTTTGCGGCCGCGTTCGAGAATGGCACGGTCGAAGTACGTACTCGCTCCAACGATCGCCTCGGACCATCGTATGTTACCTACAGGTCTGGGAACTCGGCAACAACAAGAAGCCCGAGATCACGTTCACGGCCCACCAGGGCCACATTTTGTCGCTGGACTGGCACCCGACGCAGCCATCGGTGATTGCGACCGGGTCGCGCGACCGCAGTGTCAAGGTAGTTTTATTCTGCCGCTTGCCGTGCTTAATCTTGGCCAGATTTGGGACCTGAACGACGTCAACAAACCCAAGCAAACGATCGCGCTGATTGCCAACGCAGGTCGCATCCAATGGCGCCCCAACTGCCCCGGTACGTCGTCGATCGCTCATAGTCGTAGCTGAGACGCCATTCCATTAGATCACATTGCAACGAGTTCGTCGATCACCGACAGCAGGTAGTCGACTCTTTCTGTCCTCCGCTCACGCATGGTAGCATCAACGTGTGGGACACGGCGCGGCCGTTCGTGCCCCTCGCGTGCATGAAGGGCCACGCCGACATCGTCTCGGACTTTCAGTGGTTTGACACG
>NW_012157436.1:0-2556 GCF_000151545.1 Saprolegnia parasitica CBS 223.65
GCCTCGAGCGGTATGCGACTGCAGATGCCAATGTCTCGTCCATCAAGCGGCAGATCTCTGGCGAGCAGCCGCCAGCCAACGCCAAGGAGGCCCTCTGGCACCACACGCAGGCGCTTCTGCAGCACCATCTCTACAGCCATGACGCGGCAAGCATCGATGTGCTGCGCAAGCAGACCAAGCATGTGGGCGCGGCGATCGCGGGTGCGCACGAGGTGGCTGAGAAGATGACGCGCGAGGTGCGTCTTCTTGGACGCGTCCAGGAGCGCGTCAAGGCGTCCATCGAGCGGAGCGATGGCATTTTACGCGTACGCCAGAGCATGCAGCGGCTCCAAGCGTGCATGCACGAGCGCAACTACAAGGACGCCGCAGCGTGCCTCAAGGAGCTCCGGGACATTGAGGCGCTCTCGATACCGATCGACGTCGGCGACAAGCTGCGCATGAACAGCGCCGAGAACGACATTCGCGACGCGATCGAGCGGCAAATGAGCGCTGCGCTGCACGCAAAGGACGAGGCCGCCGTCATGCGCCTCGGCAGCATCTTCGAGCCCATGTTGTTTGCCGAAGAAGGCGTCAGCATGGTGCTTGCGTTCGTCGCGTCGCAGCTCGAGGAGCGTCTACCGCCCTCGTCGTCTCTGCAGCGCCTCTCGATCCACGACCTCACGTCGCACTTGATCCACGTACGTCTTTTAAATCGCACGCACTTTTTTCTCTTTGTCATGCTATCGCACGTAGGTGTTCAACACGGTCGCCGAGGTGACACTGCGCTTTGAGCCACTCATGCTGCAGTCGTTTGGCTCGGTGCGTGGCGCCGAGCGGCTTCTGAGCCGCGTCTACAACGTCGCAAGCCCGATCGCAGTGCGCCTTCTCGACGCGTACATTGCCCAGCGTGGGCTCGCCGACTTGGTCCACAAGGCCCGCGCAGCGCACCACCTCCCGGACGCCACCGGACCTAATGCCAAGGTGGCGGCAGAGAGCAGCAGCAACGCCGTCGACTGGAACCCGCAGCTCAACGAAGTCGCAGTTGTCCTTCAGCATTCCCAGACCTACGAGCGGTTCGTGCGGGCTCGGGACGTCTTCTACATGGCCCGGTCGTCGTCCTCCTCATCGCTCCTCGCGTCGTTCAATGCAAGCCCGCTGAATACGAGCGTCCAGGAGCTCGCCGCACTCTACTGTGCGCTCGAGGACGTCTGCCTCGCAGCGTCGACCAAGAAGGCCCTGGCGACCGAGGAGATGCGCTCGATCGCGAGCCACTCGGCGTTGATTCCAGTCTCGTCGATCATTGACGAAGTGTTTTACGTCGCGCGCAATGGCGCGTGCCGGGCGCTCGCCACGGGCCACGTCGACGCGGCCTGCGGTGTCCTCAACCTCGTCGCGACCTTGCTCGAGACGACGTTGTATGACGTGATCAAGAGCCGCGTCCGGGCACTGCCGCGGGAGATGCGCGAGGCCGGACCGCTCACGGGCCTTCTCACCAACTTGCAGTCGAGCACGCAGCTACGCGATCAGATCCAAACGATTGCGACGCTGGGCAAGAAGATGACGTCGCGCAACTTAAATAGCACGCCACCAGCCTCGACGAATACGTCGGGTCCACTCACGCCCGTGCTGGCGCCGCCCGTGACGCTCAATAGCATTGGCACGATCCTCTCGTACCTCGCGCAGCTGCAAGCGACCTTGGAAGCCGACGCGATGGCCGCGTTCTCGGATCCATTGCCGGCCCACATCAAGAGCTGTCTCTCAGGTCCTCATCTCTCTCAACCACGAGGTACCAAGGCCGCTCGTAGGCCTCCAAGATGCGGCCAAAGGCTACAAGGAACTCCTCGAGACCGCCTTGTCGCACATTGCAAGCGTCTTTCAACCCAAGCTGGCCTCGTTTCTGAGCCCGATTTTGAAAAAGACGTCGTTCGACTTGACGGACGCCATGTTCGCCGCCAACGAAGTCAACGATCCGTTTGCGGCCTCGCTCGTGACGCAGCTACGCCTGCTTCTCGACCCGTACGAAGAGCACCTGGCGCGCGAGACGTTCGAGCAGCTCGTCGACGCCGTTACGGTGGTGGTTGCCGAGCTCCTCGAAGGCCTCTTGCTGACAAAACTCGTGCCATTCAACCAGCTTGGTGCTATGCAGCTCGAAAAGGACGTCCGCGTGGTTGCCAACTACCTCGGCGAGAAGGTCCAGTTCAACCACGCCCATTACCGCGCCTTTGGGACCCTCCGGCAATGCGTCATGGTACTCAACGTCGATGT
This sequence comes from Saprolegnia parasitica CBS 223.65, assembly GCF_000151545.1. NCBI lineage: Eukaryota > Oomycota > Saprolegniomycetes > Saprolegniales > Saprolegniaceae > Saprolegnia > Saprolegnia parasitica. The sequence goes on from NW_012157436.1 coordinate 2,245, forward strand.
ACCCGACGACGTGCTTGAGTTCTACGGCCGACCGACGACGAGAGGCGTCGTCGACTGGAAGCTATCGGCCGGTCGCGTGATCGAGCTCCTCCAGGCGCGGGTGGAGTTTACGACGGTAGAGATTGCAGCGATCGAGCTCGCGTGAGGACGCGCGTTTATTGAATCAGGATCATCCAGCTGATAAAGATGTAAAAGAGCAACACCGGGTACACCGTGAGCGCCTTCTTCTTGGGCGGCACCAGCTGCGACATGAAGACGACGGACGCTATGCGACGACGTGGTCAGCATGGGGACGAGGTGGGAGGCGAACGA
>NW_012157437.1:0-2554 GCF_000151545.1 Saprolegnia parasitica CBS 223.65
CAGACACTCGACAACGGGACCACCACAGCTTTTGCGACATGCTTCCTGGAACATCGCTCTCGGGCCGATTTAATTTTGCTAGTTCTGTGACGAGCATACATTGTCTGGGACGTTGGCTAGGAATATTTTACTCCTACGCACTCTAGTTTCTATTTTATGAAAATTCCGAGTTCCTGCTCGAACTTCCAACCGTGGACCGAAAGATGTCATGCGAGATTCATGATCACTTCATCAATTCCTCCGTCAAGACGACATCATTCCAGCACCACACAATGACGGGGACAATCAAGTGGGAGTCGATCCTCGAAGCCAAGACTAAGAAGTTTGTCATCTCGACGTGGGGCAGAAGCTACTGGCGCCTGCACGATCGCCTACTCGTGACCGCCAAGACCAAGGCCGACGTCGACGCCCGCCACCACGTCAAGCACTACACGGTGATCGAGGGCTGCACTTGGCAAGGGCATGAGATGGGTTTCCGCGTAGCGACCAAGGAAGCGGGCTGGCTGCACTTTCGAGCCGGCTCCAAAGCCGAGTGGGCCCATTGGATTCACGCTCTCTTGAGTCTTCCAATAATCAAGGTACGTGCTATACCAACGACGAGCTCCAACTCGAACTCGACGTCCACGGCCTGTGACGACGACGACGAGGTTGGGAGTTCGCACTTGGTTTCGTTTGCCGGTACCATCCGTGTGCGCGAGATTCCCGCCATGACCGACGACGAAGCCGATGACCTCTTCTACACCAATGTCGAGATTCAAGGTTTTCGCCGCATGGCAGAATTGATGGGGCAGTTTAAATTCAGGTTAATTCGAGGTTAAACTTCACAATATATTTACTGCCACAAATGTTGTTCAATATTTTGTGCTCGCAACTTTTTACGCAAACTGATGCCATGCGTGCAGCCATGCGTGTGTGTAAGCTGCTACGGACGAGATTCGCTGCCATCTCGGATTGACTGCCCACCACTGCCCACCACCTGCCCTTCCGCCACGTCATCCAATCCGGAGGAAACCGGATAAGATCTACAGACCCAGCCAGCCGCATCGACCGACCAATCGATCGAAGCCCACCGCCGGAACTCGAGTGAGCTTCTAGTACGCGGTGGTCGAGGGCGTGTCTGACCGGCGCGGCGGTACAAAGTGTGGAATCTACATTTTTTACATGTAATAACAGCACGAACTTCGGCGGCAAGTTTATCGCTCCACACTGTGATCGTGCCGCGCGTTTGGATACTGAGCGTCTCCATACCGGTAAGTGTCAGCATACCTTGGCGACAAAGAGGATCTCACCCTCCATGGCTGCGAAAGCAGGGGTGTTCAGGAGCAGCACCTGCCCACTTGACAACGAGCGCGCCAAATGTCACGCGATAGTTACCGTGCCGCCGATCGAATAAAAATGTTTGTCGGCGAGCCTCGAACGCCAATCACAGCACTACAAAGCATGAATGTATGTCAATGCCACACTGCCGAAAATAACGTGGCGCGTCAGGAGGCTCGCAATGCGCTCAGCACCATTGTTCCTGAGCATGTCGCCTTGCTACTAGACATGGTACGGACATGTCTTTCCAAGGGGCGAGGTATCGGCCGTGTGCCGCGATTGTCTTCACGTCCTTGTAAAGCAACGGTGTCCAATGCATGGTGTTGCATATGAAAGTTGCTGCCTTCTTTGGGGCGTTACCGCTACCGATGCCCGCGCGACTCGAGGCGTTCAGCGCTCGCAGTGACGACCTCGTCAACGCTTCTTACAGCTGATAATAAGATGAAGAAATGACCTCAGCTGCAGGTCGGCGTCTGGGTCGGCGGAGACAATGGGTCGCAGGGTATCGTGGCGGCCAAACACGCCTCCAACGAGGCAAAATAGTTTAGTTTTGTCTCATCTTGCGCGACTCAGAGTCGTGATGGACCGGCAACGTGGGTTGGGTCGTGCGTTGATGGGTTCCCTTAATTAAGGTAATTAAGGCGTCCGTCAGACAGCGATATTTCGAGTCGAAGGTATTTTTGCACGCAGTGGCAGAGAAGAGCCAACTCTGGTAAAAACCTGCCGCCCCCACCAAACACACACGCATTACTTCTCGACACTATGATCGATGGAGTCCACTTTGAGACCTCATGGGTGCCCTGTACTTGGCGGAGGGATACGGCAACCGTTTTCCTCGGCCAAGAGAGATCCGTTGTGTTTGCTCCACCGCTACATGTCGTAGGGAGTAGTAGACTGTAGTAGGCCAATTTAGACGTGACAGTTCGATTCATTCATAGGGCGGAACGTAAATGGTCTGGCACTGGGCACGGGTACAGGAAGAATTGGGTGCATGCTCACGTCAGTGCACCTCAAGCGCCATCACAAGCATTCGAGTGTGGGATGCAGCCGACGTTCCGCTCCTGTACTTCAAACAGTAATGAGATATGTCGTGGGCCGGCCAATTGGGCCGGCCCTACGACGCCGGCTACTGCAATGAGGCATAGCCAACGCCATTGAAAATACGCATTTGCAAGGCACTGCACCGATGTTCGTCGATCACCGTGAGCTTCTTTGTGTGCGGGCGACGCACACGCAT
>NW_012157438.1:0-2554 GCF_000151545.1 Saprolegnia parasitica CBS 223.65
AGTGCTCGCCGCCGTGCGCATGACGAGCGCCGGGCAGCTGGCGGCCTCTCCGTGGGCAAAGAGGTGCTGGAAGACGCCGAGATGCGCGTACGTCGCGGCCACCGCCCAGTGCGCGTCCGAGAGCCGACGGCCGAGGTGCACCAAGAGCGCCGTATTGCTGTACGTGAGCGCGTAGTAGAGGAGGTGCTCCTGGTAGCCGGCGGCGACGAGTTGGTCGAGGCCACGCACACCAAAGCGCAGGTGCCAGACGGCAAAGCGCACGTGGAAGGGACCGAGGATCCTGGGCAGGCCCTGCGTCTGCTGCAAAGAGACGCCGCGCAAGGCGCGCACGAGCGCCATCGTATGTTGGTTGTAGCCATCCTGGTAGGCCACGATGGTGAGGACCAGGTCCGGCGAGCGCAGAGCGTGCGGCATGGGGCAAGAAAATGAGATATGTATTGTCCGGATAAGCATCAGCTGCGATCGTCGGAGTGTGATGGGCCGCCATTCTTTGGCCGCGAGTGTTCTCGCTGCAGCGACGCGGCGCCGTTCTTTTTCTGCGAAGAGCTGTCAATGGGATGATGATGACGCAGGGCCGTGTCTACACGTAGCCACAGTACCTGGCGACCACTCCCCCGTGAGTGCGTCTACAAGCTGCAGACCATGCAAAAACCGTCGCTTCGCGCAAGATCCGTCACAAGCCAACCCGATTGGCCATTTCAGTTGGCAACATGGCGTTGTGATTGGGTGAACGTCTCCATACGACACGAGCCGACGTAAACTAGGTTCCTGCGGAGTGGGCTGGTAGGAAACCTCTTTTCGAGGTAACGTTGAGCAATGGAGTCGATGGAAGTGCGAAAGACCTGAAGCGTGTGCCTTCCGCGTCGCTCATTGTGTTATGTGAAGGTTGTGAGTTGCAGGGCATGCAGTTTGTGACCGCGTCTTGCGTGTTGTTGGCGAAGTTGTTGGCCAGGCTGACGCTGCTTGCTGCCAGGAAAGCCAGCGTGATGCCGGGTCCGGGCACATCCCTGCGGGCGCCTCGTGCAATGAGGCGCTCGAGGAATGCGAAGGACATGTTGTTGCAAGTGGTGTGCGCGCCTTGACTTTGGCCTGGCGCTGCGTTTGGAGCCGCGCGGCCTTCTCCTCGGGCGTCTCACTCGCCTTCTGAGCGGCGCGTGCCTTGGTTTTGCCCTGGCGCTGCTTTTGGAGCCGCGTAGCCTCGTCGTCCGACGTATCATTGGCTTCCTGGGCGGCGCGCTTTTTTTGGCTTTGCCCTGGCGCTGCTTTTGGAGCCGCGCAGCCTTCTCTTCAGGCGTCTCGCTCGCCTTCTGGGTGATACGAACGATGGTTTCGTAGTGGCGTCGCTGGACGAGCCGCTCAGCCTTTTGCCCCGGCGTTTCATTGGCTTTCTGAGAGGCGCGTGCGTCGGCCTTGTCCTTCCGTTGCTTTTGGAGCCGCGTAGCCTCGTCGTCCGACGTCGCGTTCGTCTCCTGGGCTGCGCGTGCCTTGGCTTTGCCCTGGCGCTGCGTTTGGAGCCGCGCGGCCTTCTCTTCAGGTGTTGTGTGCATGCTTTTTTGAGATGGTGGTGCACACAGACAACCCCGGCGCAACGCCACATAGCGCAACACCACAGAGCTCGAGCGACACGGCCAAGATGGTACAAGAGTAGGACATATGAGGACACATCGGTTGTATCAGGGAGTTTTGACCAATGGGAAAGTGGTTCAGCGACACGCCGCGAAGAAGGTATCTTTTAAATTTCTACCAATCACTGCAGCCGCGGACACAGTTTCTACCAATCACTGAGTCGTGGACACGGAGACGGACAGACGGACAGACAATTAATCCCCCCTGGGCTGGTGTAACCAGAGGTTCCTACCAGTATAAGAGCTTATTGGATCGTGCACGCTGCGTCGTCGGCGGGCGGCGTCGGGCGCAGGCGCTGGAGGTGTGCGATCACGGCTTCGAGTCGCTCCCTCTGCGTGCGAGAGGCGACGACACGAAGGCTTCGTCGAGCCGCTTCGAGCGCGCCGACCAAGAGGGTCTCGCCTTCATAGTGCGAGCAAAAGTACGTCACGAGCTCCAAGTGGCCGCAGGCAGCGGCGCGACGGAGGCTGCCCGCAATGTCGTTGGCCCTGCAGTGCTTGTCCAGATACCTAACGATCTCGACGTGGTTGTGGTCGACGGCGCCCAGCATGGCATTGCACGTGCCGCGGAGCCGGCGCTTGTCGTTCAAGAAGCGCACCGTGGCCACGTCCCCTCGGGCGGCGGCAATGTCGACGGCCTCGTCCGAGAAGCCGTCGTAGCCGTTTTCGTGCAAGAAGCGCAGGACCGGAAAGTTCCCGGACCGCACCACGTCGTTGATCGTGCCGGCGCCGAGCGATCTCGTGGTCTCGCGGTCGTTGGCAAACTCTGCGACGTGCAGTTGGCCCGCCGTGCACGCCCAGCGCAGCACGTGTGGGCTCCAGTAACCGAGGTCTTCGAGGTACACTACCATCGCGAGGTTGCCCCGCATGGCCGCGGCCTTCATCGCGCGTTGATCGTAGTTGGCCCAGTCGTGCCGGTGCAGATACTC
>NW_012157439.1:0-2553 GCF_000151545.1 Saprolegnia parasitica CBS 223.65
GACCGTGTCCAGCACGGCGATGGTGCCAATCGCGACGCCAGACGACCCGAGAACGATCGGCGCGCCGGCGTAAAACCGGATGCCGTGCGCCGACGCGACGAGCGGGTTCGATGCAAAGCGTCGGTCGCGGAGCGTGTCGGGCACGAGGATCGGCCGCGGCGCGTGCAGCGTCGAGGTGCAGAGCGAGGCTTCGCGCGGCACCTCGGGTACGAAGAGCCCGACACTCGCCTTGAACCACTGCCGGTGCGCGTCCATAAAGCTGATGTACGCGATTGGGCAGTTGGTGAGGTCACTCAAGAGGCTGCAGATCGTGTCGTAGGTTGCCTCCCGTGGCGAGTCGAGGATATGAAGCTGCCACAGCGCTTGAAGTCGCGCTTGCTCGCTCGAGTGCACCCAGAGATCTTCGATGCTGGTCGGCGCATCGTCTTTGAGAGAGCAGTATGGGGACGACGGGCACGTCGAGGCCGTGAACGACGACGACGCAAGCGACTTTTCTTCCAGGAGCGGGATCGTCGGTGTGGTGGCAAAGAACGTGCTTGGCGACGCAAGTGGAGACGGCAGCTTGGAGACGCGTGTTGTCTGCGTCGACGCGTAGCACGGTGGGCACACCTTGATGTGTCGCTGCTGGGGCTTGCGTTGCCGCTTGGTGTCGTGCGTGACCAGGCACACGCGCCGTGCGCACTGCCGGCAGATGATCTCGCCGCACTACATGAAGATGGTCCATCGTCTTCCTTGCTCGAGAGCATATTCTCGTACCATGCGGCAGTGCTGCTTGCGGCGAAAGAAGGTAAAGCTGTGCCCGCAGCCGTGACACGCCGACCGGTGAGCATCGTGCACCCAGTGCGCTTGCGAGATGCTCCACGCATGCCACTGCCCGAGCGACACGTCGAGAACGACCTCGGGGCGCTGGGCCTTTTGCTGCTGGACGTACCAGAGGTTCGGCGCGCTCAAGGCAGCGTTGGGATGCATCGACAGAATCTCTCGACTGGCCTCGGCCGACGGACGACTCCGAGTTCTGATCTGGCGCAACCCTGTCGTGGTATCCGGATCAAAAGACAACAAGCACCAATCACATGCCTGCGTTCGAGTATCTTCCGGATACCGGACCGTGGCCGTGCCAGTCAACGTCCGACGTAGCCACAAAAAGAACGCGCATTACACCACACACGGTGGTTTGATCCGAGGACCGCAATCTCCACCACGAGGTCGCTTGCATGGCATCGCCGCGCTGCAGCTAAGCTAGAAGCTATAAGAAATCATTTGTCTGGAGTAAATCAGCTCGACGAGAGGCCAATATTGCGAGATACGAGCTGGTGTTGCCACATGAATGGATGTAGTATCGGGAATGAGCCATGGGCGTAACACTACATGCTCTGGAAACGTCGCCTTGGCGTTGACGTTTGAAATCACCTTATTTTCTGGTCGTCGGAGCATGTCCACTCGGAAAAACGGCACAGGCAAGTGTTCAACTGTAGATTCGAGTCGCCCGGTGCGAGCAACACCCCAATCGCGACCTCGCAGAGCATTTCAACTCGCTCGGAACGGTGCAAGACTTGATCATTCGGTATCTGTACAGAGCCTCGTCGCGCGACTACATGAGCCTTTGTAGTCACACGATATTTTATGTGGGATAGCCTTTTGTCAACTGGTTCTTGACGTCGGAGGCGTCATGCAATCGAGCAATGGCACCTGAGGAAAGCCCGGTCGTCACCAAGGTGCTCGAGGAGTGAGCAATCACATGTTGCCCGATGACGTTCGTAGCCCCGTGGTCTATCGCGTGGGTCGGTTGCAGTTGGTCGTGCATGGACGGGCGTATACGATCAAGGGATATAGGGAATAATTGGTTATTCCCTTAAAAAGATGGTCTTTCTGCAAATTGACCTTTCTCTCGCGATACAACGCGCCCGACTACAGAAGGCATTGTGGTGGTACCTAGGCAGTACACAAAAGATGGGAGCGACTGCGCCTGCTGCTGGTTGAGATCATGCTCACCGCAACCATGAAAGGCCGTGATTTGTCAAAGGGGGAGCTCTCTAGCCCATCGGTCTGATTTCAATCATTCTGATTGGTGTAAAAGGAAGAAAGTATCGATGGATCGTGCGTGGAGGTGTTCGCTGCAATCGACATTGAGTGCGGTCGGTGGAAGCGCAACCGATGTGCCCACAACAAGATTCTATACATTCGGCGGTCCTTGCACAGCCGTCTGCTAGCAACAAGACGGTCAATGTGTACCTCGATGCGTTCGGTGGCATTTCGTGCCCAGACGACGACATTGGCGACGATGCGATCATCAACGCACTTGACGCAGTTGCTGGCGTTGTGACCGAGCACGCGCCTGTGGACGAGCAACTCGGTCACATCGATATGCGCGACGAACAAGCTGATGTCACCCGGTGGCCGCAAACTGGTAGTACGAGCGAAGATGCCCAGGCGCTAGCCCCCACACCCAATGTGCGAGTGGGACCAAAACGACGTGCTCATGGCTTCCGTGTTCCCGCATTTGTTCATGCTTGACAAAGGTACGACCGAAATCGTCGTGGTTAGTTACAGCTC
>NW_012157440.1:0-2546 GCF_000151545.1 Saprolegnia parasitica CBS 223.65
GGCGCTGGGCCATGTCAGTCGGGAGGCGCGTCTTGATCGTGGAGTCCAGGAACTGGTCGACCTCGTGGGCGTCCGGTCCTTCTTCTGCGGCGTAGAGCGACGTGTAGAACCCGTGTAGGACCTGCGAGATCTCCCGCGGCGTGGTGCGAGCCTGACCGGTGGCGTCGCGCATCTGGTGGATCGAGTCCGGTCCCAGCTTCTTGATCGACGGAGACCGCAAGTGGTACTTGGTGCATCGGGCGGCTTCTGCGAGGTGGCGTTTCACCGCCGCTTCCGTCTTGTGCTCTTGAACTTGGGCATTGTGTTCTTCGAGACGCCGCTTGATGTCGAGGCACCACGAGTCTGGTGCTGGCCAGTCGGAGCTACTACCAGTCTGTGTGTTCAATGCAGCCAACGGCGCGTCACCACCCATCGACCGACCGAGAAGCTGGCCGCCAAACGCGTTTGGTTTTCGCACCGATCCATGAACCCTCGTGCTTGCAAGGACGGATTGGTTGCATACACGTCTTGAACTGCTGGACTCGTCGATCCGCTTGGGACGAAGGGCGAACTTGGAGTGTGTCGACTCGGTGGTGAGGACGAACATGCTAGCAGGGTCTATACACTGTTTATCGACCCTTGACGTTCGCATGCCAAGTGCTTGGCAGTCCAAAAAGCAAACGAGTAGTCTGCCGTGCCGTCCCAGCGCGAGGTCCGACGGCGAAAGCAAGTCGAGTAAAGGCAACTAGCAACGCACTTGCTGGGCTTGCACTCCTCTGTCGGGTGGTCCGAATACAGGAGCCTCCGTGCGACCTCGCGCGAGCTATCCCTCGGCGAGTGGGGTCCACCACGAAATGGATCTCTTCGTGCGCAGCTCACTCCCAACGACCAAGTGCTGGTGCCAACTCCCACGCATTCTGGCGTAGCACTACGTATGCGAAGTCTTGGCGTTAGTTTTTGCTCATTTGATTTCAACGCGAACACGTTGGATTGACTGATTGATTGACTGATTGATTGACTGATCGATTGAGCCCACTGGCTCGAGTGCGAAAAGAAGCGTCAGCCATGGCGTTGTACTCGTCTAGGATCTACTAGTACATGCAAGCTTCCGCCCTCCATGACAACGTCCTTTGTCGTCGATGCTAGTTTACCTCGGACAAGCCCCTTGCGTTCGTACTCAGTAGCCTACTCGCATTCCTTGGAAACGCCAGACACAAGCAGGCCGTACTGCACCGGCAAGCCAAGGACATGGAGCTGCAGAGTCCCATCGGTATTCTTGCACCCTCTACGAAGACAACCGATCTCCATGCTGCCGTCGAACTAGTTGTAGCGGTCCCAACGACCCAGTGCACTCGACTCCACTGCACTGCAAGCACTCTGCGATCGTCTTCGACGACACTAGCGCCGTCTACGAAACGATCTCCAAGCAACCAGAGCCGACACGACGTTGCCTTTTCGAGCCGAGCGACGTCTAATCCAACATGAGCAAGTGTATGTGTGTATGAGTTTCTTAATTTACTATCTACAGCAGGACCGTCTCGACCGAGTAGTCGGGGACTGTGCCCGTCTGGGGAAGGAGCGCGCCCGAGAGCAGCTGGTCGAGCTCGCCGTGGACATCGGCCATGAACGTGCACGCGTCAAGGTGCTGGGCCACCATGGCCTGCGTCTCGCCCACCACGCGCTTGATCGAGCCTTCGTCACTCTCGAGCACGAGGCGCGTAAAGTGCACGTCGACGAGCAAGCTCATCCACTCGACGACCGCCGTCAGGTCAATGTCCTTGCGCACGTACCACTTTTTCAGAAGGGCGAGGAGCGCCAGCACATCCGGCAGCGTCAACGTCGCCATCGCATTCTGCAGAAACACATCCGTCTTCGGCAAGACGACCACGAGGTGGAGAAAGTGGTCGACGAGCTGCGCCGGCGTCGTGACGCTGGCGTCCTTGGTGAGCTTCTCGTAGCGCGCGACGCTGGCCGCGTTGGCGTGACGCAGCACAAACTTGATGATGCGGATGCTCGTGGCTTCATCAATGTCGGCGAGGCAGCGCAAACTCGTATCCAGGAGGCCCCACTGCTTGTGGGCGAGCAAGGTCGGGATCAGCGATGGCAGCGTCCGGCTGCAGAGGTGGCGCGACCGGATGAGCACGCGGAGCTCCCGCCAGAGCCCGAGCGACGCCGACGACACGCAGCGCGCCGCGACTTGGGTCACAAATAGCGGCGAGAGCACGCCGCGGATCTTGTTGGTCTTGCCGTTCTTATAGACGTACTTGTCAAAGACGGCGGCAAACGCCTCGCGCGTCGGCGTGAGCGACGGGTTCGTGAGCTGCTCGAGAACCTCCTTTTGCGCATCGTTGCCAATGAGCATCTGCGAGGGCCACGTCTCAACTTCGAGCGCGGGAATGACCACGGGCACATCCTTTTCGTCGACCATGGTCGAGATGAGCACCGTGTTGGTCGTCGTGAGCGGCGCCATGCCCTTGCCGAGCACGGTCGCCAGCGTCGACGGACGGGCGTGGAGCGACGTGAAGAGGACCGCCTTTTCGTAGACGAGCGCGAGGCTGTGCACGGGG
>NW_012157441.1:0-2544 GCF_000151545.1 Saprolegnia parasitica CBS 223.65
AGACTACGCCACGGGGCTGGCTCCTCTTGGTCGTGCATGCTTTCCGCACGTACGAGCGTATCGGGGGATTGCACGTGCCACCACCCCGTCGCGTTCCATCGGTTGAACACTTTGACACGACGGTGGAAGAGCCCCTGTCGCTTCCACCACGGACTAGTGCCGACGAGGACGATCGTGTGGCGTGGATTCTCGAGCGGGCCAAAACCATCGCTGCGAGGTCCCCAGAGCGACCATCCGTCGATGTCAAGCCAGCATGGTACTGCGACGTCGAACGAGCGGTGTGCGTTGAACGCCTTCGCGTTTAATGTGCGAATAATGTCCTCGTGGGGTTAGGGCCCTTTATGAAACGTCGCGGGATCGGTATTTTACGCACTTTTGCGTCGGGCTCCAAGAGCTGCTCGAGAAGGCGATCAGCGGGCTCGAACGCCAGTGGCGCGGGTCCACGACCACGTCTCGCTTTGCGTGGCGCATTCTGCGCCAGCTCCGCGCCGCCGACGTCGACACGCTCGGCGCGGACCTCATGACGCTGTTGGAGCTCGCGACGAACGAAGAGGCACGCCGTAACGTGGCCTTCCGAAAGCTCGTTGCTCCCAAACAATACTAGCCGACCATTTATCTACTCGCAACCGCGTTGATGTGGCCACATTGCATTATCCAAGGAGCTCGCCAAAGCTCAACCGCCCACGTGTCAACACTGCCGATGGGTCATAATACATGTAGTTATCCGTGGTCGACGCCGCAGTCCATGGACACTATTGTCCGAGTGCGCGTTCCGAGCAGGTTGCGGGAACGTTGCGCAGGACCCAACGCTGCGAATCAGTTTCGTCCATGGCCCGTGGTGCCTGTCTAGAATTACAGCCCGCGGCAAATTCTGTATCAGACAGTGTAACCGCGTCGCCAGGCAGTCCTTTCCGCGGGCCCCACGCATTACTGTACACGCTGTTATACATGGACGCTTCCCTGGCGGCGCCAGCTTATCGAGTGTCGCGCGAACCAGACACTGACGACTGCGTGTCTACGACGCATACACACGAGTCGTCACGACCGAGTCCACCTTTGGCGCGTCCATTTTCACAGTCGAGAGGCCGAGAGCTCGTCGTCGTCGCTGGTGTCGACCCGCCGAATCCGCGGCCATATCGTTTCGTGGCATACGTACTGTAGGTGTAGTATCTGACTGTCTAACCACATTCGTTCCAGTCCAACACTAATAATAATCCTGTCAGTACGAAGTACACTGTATGTCTCCAGCTGCGTACCCCAATTCGAACGGCGTTGAAAAATGTATCGAATTTTCAAGCGTTGCGACGGCAAGCTTGGTCGTGCCATCGCGAGCTGTCCACGCCCACCCGTGACGAGGCCACGACGAGGCAGCAGCTACTTTTGCTTCGGCGCCACGGAGCTTGGGACCGAGTCGACCTCGTCTCGAACGTCGATGACTCGGCACACGGAGAGGGAGCGGCAAGCAAGAGTGGGCGGTGCGGACTCAGCGACATCAACCACTGGCGCCACACAACCAAGCGCCGTCGTACAGTGTACACGCGTATGTGGCCGCCGCCGCTTTCAAGGCCGTAGCTCGTCGTCGTCTTCCTATTGACAAACTCCCCAACGCTCGACTAACGTCAAATCAATCAATCAATCAATAGAGATGTAGATTGACACCACAATAATGGAGCAAGTGTTGGCATTGGTCCAGCGGCGCGTCACGAGCGCCGACCAGACGCGGTGGCCTGAATCTCAACACTGTGATGTTTTGAGAATTTACACGGCGTCTCGTGCAGAAATTGAGTTTGAGGGTCGGCGTGGAAAGACAGTTGGGGTGTAATGACGCGCGTGTAGCAGTCCGGCTCTTTGGCCTTGGCCCGACCAAGCGCCTGTCATTTCCAGATTCGCCAAGCACGATGGCGTCGCTGCCGCTGCCGCGAGGCTACTTTAACATGAGCAACATGACCGAGGCCGAGCGGCTGCAGTACGCCGAGTACGCTGAGTCGGCGATCCGCAAGGTGTTTGCGCTCTCGGACTTCCACAAGAACTCGTGGGTGCCCGTGCACGAGAAGAAGGGCGTGTCGGTCTACCGCAACTTTACCGCCAAGCCGCGCCTCGCGCCCAACGTCAGCAAGAGCAACATCGCCGAGGTCGGCTGCAAGAGCTCGCTGCAAGCGTCGCTCGACGACATTGCGCGCGCCTTCTCGGCCCACGACGACGGCCTCTTTCGTCGTCTCATGAAGAAACTCAACCCGCGCGTGGTCGACGCCGCCGTGCTCCAGAGCATCGTGCCACGCACGGCGTCGAATCCGTACCGGTACGTCGGCATCAAGTGGTATGCGACCAAGTCGGCGAGCATGATGGTGACCAACCGCGACTACTGCGTGCTCGAGGTGCTCGACCGCATCGTCGACGCGCGCGGCAACGACATGCTTGTGCGCGTTTTGAGCTCGATCGACCTGCCCGAGTGCCCGTCGCTCGAAGCGTCGCATGGGTTTGTACGCGGGAAGCTCCTCGCCGGCTTCATCTACCAGATGGACGCCGCCGAGGCCAAGATGGCGC
>NW_012157442.1:0-2542 GCF_000151545.1 Saprolegnia parasitica CBS 223.65
GACCTACGCAGCAATTCTGAAGGAGCTGCAAACGCTGCGATGCAATGACTCGACCAAGACGGCGGAAATCAACGAGGTCTTCACGGATGTCGACAAGACTTTAGCGGCTTTGCTCAACGAGCTGCAAGAGCTCCAAGCGTCGGCGGCAACCGAGAAAGCACGACTCGAGACCAACGCTGCTGTCGCGCCCAAGACCATCAAGCTCAACGTTGGGGGCCGCGTCTTCGAGACGAGCAAGGACAATCTTTTACGGGATGCGGACTCGTTCTTTTATGCGATGGTGACGAGCGAGACGTGGCAGCCCCGCGCACGGGATGGTACAAACCAAGTCGGTAACTTCGCGTCTTGAAAGTGCTGTAGGCGCCTACTTTATCGACGGCAACTACACGTACTTTGATCGGGTCATGGCGTACCTTCGCACGGGCCATTTGGACGCCGACGGACTCTCCGAGTCGGCGAGAAGTCAGCTCTATTTCACATTGCGGGCGCTGGCCATGGAGTCCATTCTTCCAACCCCACCCCCCTCGACACGAGGGGATTCTCCGTATGGCGCCGCACCCGCCTTTGGCCATCAAACCCGATTTGGCTCTGGAGGTCCAGCCTTTGGGGTGGCACAAGCAACGGGCTTTACTAGTACAAGCCAAGGGTTTGGTTCCGCTCCCGCCACTACTTTTGGAGCCGTTACGCCCGTCGCTGCTAGCAGCAACGACAGGGCAACGACCGTCCCAGGTACGACGGCCTCCCCGACGCATGACGGTGTACCCATTGTTCTTGCTTCGTCGCAGCCTCGACCACGACCCTTGCTGCGACGCTTCAGCGTATTCGACGAGCGGAAGAGGAGCGCCAAAAGGGTCTGAAGAAGGTCACGGACGAGTACGAGCGATCGGCCGCCGCTATCGAGGCCGAGATTGCAACGCTGCGTACGGCGCGAAGTCGCCGCGATGCGCTCGAGAAGCTTGTGCAAGCCCAGGCGGCCATTGCCGACGACACGATCCGCCTCAACGTCGGCGGCACTCTCTTTGAAGCCAGTCGCGCAACACTCTTGGCGCTGCGCAGCGGCGCGACGTTTTGCAAGCAGCCCGACACGTTCTTTCAAGCGATGCTTTCCCAAGGCCACTGGACGCCCCGTGACGACGACGGTTGACCGATGATGCCGTTGGTTCCAAACACTCAGGATGGCGTAGGCGCGTATTTTATCGACCAAGATGCGCGGTATTTTGAATATGCGCTCGACATGCTGCGCCAGGGCACGCTCAATACCAAGGGGCTCTCAGCCACGGCGCGAAAGGAGCTTCATTGTCTCCTCGATTTCTTGCAGATGAAGACGTCGTCTTGAGGCCACACTGTGACATGCTCAAAGTGTGTTTTCCTATATGAGAAAAGATGACTGAGGGAAATATTGCACCCGTCATTTTCCTATGGAGCAATGACGACTAGAACAAGAGTGAGCTTGAGAAATCGCTGCGCTCGAGCCCTTGAAGCTCAATGTCCGCAGTCGATTTCGATCAATTGACGATGCCCTTGTCCAAAAAAACGTAACTGGAACGATTTTCTATGCCAGAGACGTGGCAGTACCCACGCAAGACGGTGCCCATGGCACACATATTGGTTGTTGGTGCATGCAGCAGGTTCCGTGACCTCGACCGCCCGACACGAGCTTTAAGTACGCCACTGCTCACTCGACTTGATGTCAAGACGTGCATACAGCGAGGACACCTTGCTCCCGTGGTGCAAAGCAACTGCCCGTGGTCAGGTGCCCGTTGAGAGCCATATTACATCGCTCCCACATGTAGTGCGAGCTGCGAGGTTGAAGTCACGATGCGCATTTCGCTCGGTCGTTTTATGTCTTGGACCAAGCGATCTTGGCCTGTTTTCATGAATTGCGATGAACCTGGTCAGCCGGCCGCGGGTAGATCTGTCTATCTGGTCATCTGTGTTCCCAACGGCAAATCAAAACGATCATGGTCTGGAGCAACCCCAAGGCAGCCCCCCAAAACGGAGTAGACATTTTGGGCCCCAAAAGTGTTCTAGCACTCTGCTGGCGCCTGCGCATGACACGTCCCTCCCACACGATATCTTCGCCAACCAGACACTGCAGCCACGTTGGCCCGAACCAAGCGTCCACTGGTGCGCCAACTGTACACAATCTGCGTGGTTTAAGTCCGGGATGTAGATTCGTTGTTGGAGGCAGCGCGTCGAGACACGGTGTCGGGGCATTTGCAAGAGATTTGCAAAAAGGAAAAGCAGCGCACGCAGACAACCCAGGAGCTTTCATTAGCTTACACCAAGGTCGCCGCAATCGGCGCGGACATGACGGAGCTGCAAATGGCGCGCAGCCTTCATATGTCGCTCGAGGTCCTCGGGACGGCGACTGCGCAACACGCCAACGACATAATCCACTTTAACGTCACGATCTTTGAGAGTTGGCGCGAAACGCTGCTGACGCAACCAGGCTCGTCCTTCTCCACGATGCGCTCCCAAGGCTACTGGCGTCCCCACCACGTCGATAGTAGCCTTTAGATGGTTGTCTGAGGTGCAGGAT
>NW_012157443.1:0-2542 GCF_000151545.1 Saprolegnia parasitica CBS 223.65
TTTTATGGCGACCCTCTCTGCGACGTGACATGGTCGTCCAGCGCCCATATCGCCGCCCTGTGCTCTCTGGGTAATGCGATCGCTTCTTGTATTGACGGACGAAGTAATGATCGTGCTGGCAGGAAGTGGCAACCCCATCATTGTGCTTGGCGCACGCCGGGACGACCTTCCGGCCAAAGGCAGCGCCATGGTACGCACTTATATCTGCCATTGCTTCAGGAGGTCACGGCAAACACTAGGCGGACGAAGAGAAAGACGATATGCAGCACCTCCAGCGGCGCCAGAAACGCCTTGCCGAGCATGTAGAGTCATCACTGGATGGGATGCACTATTATATATGGATGGTGTAGGTGGCGACGCTGCTGGCGCAGGACGGGCGGCAGCCAATCGCGCCCGCAAAGGCCTAACTCACGTTTTACACGCTCGCTCGATATGTTCGTGATTGCATCCAGTGCATGATGGTTCTGCATTGCTTTGGCAGACGAAAGGGTTCCAACCCTAGCCCTATCATATCAAACCAATTTGTAACGCCAACAGTTTGTAGCATCAAGTACGTGGGAACGATAGGCTACAATGATTTTCGTGAGGCATTTACCCAATCCAAGGTGCCACTACTTCACCAACTACGCCGAAATGACCAGTTGAAACTTGGATGCTCGAGGGACATGCGCGAGAAATACGCTGCATGGGACAGAGCTGCGTTTGGGCATTTAGCTCGTTGGTCTCCTAGGCTCGCCACTACAAGTGCAGGAAAACGTCGTTGGACGCCACGTACATCTGCGAGCACGAGACGCTCTACCCGTCGCTCGTATCCTGGACTGGCGACGTTGCGATTTAGCAATGTCGGTTCATGTTGCATGAGATGATCGCCGACGCGCACGTCTGGCCCACGCTGCTGTGCAACGACCGCCGCCTACCCGAGGGTCCTCTTGGCCCAACACATCGCACCACGGCTTAGCGCGCGTCGCCCTGTTGCAGCGTGACATGCCCGAGCGACGGTCCAGCTCCAAGAGCCATCGTACACAATCGACCGGTGGTGCGCAAGACGACGTATCGACGGCCCAATAAACCCGTATGCGGCATGCAAGCGCGTCAGCATTTTGTCGCTGCGATATACGCCGCCGTTGACGTCGCGTACCGTGTGCGGTGCTTCTCTGCTGCACTGCGACCGGGTGTCGGTGCCAGGCTGGGACAAGGCGAAATGAAGAATGAGGCAAGAGGTCTCGTTTTTGGAGCCTGTCCGGAAAACGCAGCGAGCTGACAGCTCGCGGGTGGGACCAGGCCCTCGAAAATAATCTCGTGGTCTGGCTGCGCGATGACGGCCTTCCGCAAGAGAGTGTTTTAGCTCCCATTCGAGCCTACTGGGCTCGAATGGGAGCCTCTGGGCTCAGCCCAGAGGTCGCCGCTAATCGCATCGAGACGATCTTCGAATCATCGGCATCGCGTTACCTTCAAAAGTTGGTGTTTGCCTCGCGTAGTGCCCTGGTAGCAAGAATCCCAGCAATTCTTTACCTCGCGGCAATGGGGCATGGGTGGGTCTCGTCCAGGGCTAGGGGATACGAAATGCGCCAATCCACCGTGCTCGTATTAAAAAACCGAATGAGCTCTCGATGTGGCCTCGACACGCTCTTTGATTGGTGACTTTAGGCTTCGAACTTCGAGATGGAAGCCACGGCACGGGATGCACTGCATGCCCATTCTATTAGGCGCAATTCTTTGATGTCGAAGTTCGAAGTCGACAACCTCAGCTTGACTCACAGCTATCCGCAACACAACAGCTCCTCGCACCTTGCACCATGCTTCTCTGGGAAATGCCACGACATGACGAATAAGGTCACGAAGATGGTCCTAGCTCCGCTAACACCTACTATTACGCGTCGCTGGGCTCAACCTTCATATCCATATCAGTCGTGTTTTTCGTGGACTGGGGAAGCAGAGCCGTTGGGGTATCAACGTCAAAGCTACGCTTGGTTGTTGCTTTGCACGCCATCAAACGTTTGTTAGCCCTAACATTAACATGTGATCAACCTTTACATATGATCAAGAAACAACGCATAGAATCAATGTCGACGGGCAGTCACAACAAGCTTGCGCTGTCGTCTTTCAACAACAAGCAATGCACTCAAGAGTACTGCGCACGTAGTTCTTGGGTAGTACTGGTAGTAATAGCACTGTTAGTAGTTATAATCAAATCCTGACTTGGTTCCTATTCTATGACAAGTAGAGCACTCGCCCGTCGCGCGACTGTCGACGGCCGCCGTCACTCCTCGTTGTGTCAAATGCATCGTCGTCCAACGGGCCCGGCGAGAGCAAATGAACGGGCGTCGGGGGCTGCATCTCGTCTACGCCGGCGGCTTCGTCCGGCTTTGGGTACGCAGCTTTGAACCAGTCGAGCGCGAGGAGCGCGCCGAGACCGCACGGGAGGAGAAAGTTGATGATGTGAAAAATGTAGCGCCAATGGCCCGACTTGGACCTGGAGCCACTTGACGACCGCGTGCGGTTGCGCTTCAAGTTGTTGGTCGCTTGCCGGAACGTCCAGTCG
>NW_012157444.1:0-2539 GCF_000151545.1 Saprolegnia parasitica CBS 223.65
GCGACGCAGTGCGTGGCGGGCTGCGCCGACTGCAACAGCAACACGACGCTTCTCGACCCGGTCTCGGGCGCCGCCATTACCAGTGACAATGCTCGCTTTCTCTGCCTTGCCCGCGGCCAGAAGCTGTACTTTGCTTCGGAGACAACCAAGTCGGCGTTCGCCGCGGCCCTTCCGTCGCAGCCTGTGCGTCCTTGGTCTCTCTACCTTCATGTGCTCATGCGAGTCTAGTACTTTGGCGTGCAGAACGTCATGTGCGGCGGGCGCACCTGCCCAGATGCGTTCCAGTTACCAGCCGACGCCGTGCCGGCCGCGCCGTTTTGCACGGGCGCGTCGGTCATGCTCTCGGGGTTTCAATCGACGGTCCATGGCACGTGCGTCAAGCTCTTCTTCCAGTCGTGGGTGCTCGACACGCCGTTCAAGTACGCGCTGGCCTTCACGGGCATCTTTCTCCTCCCGCTCGCCAACGAATACCTCGTCCACACCCGCGAGGCGGTGCGCATGGCCTTTCTCAAGGCCCGTAGCAGGTGCAGTACCTTACCCTTTCGAGAGGTCGAAACTTGAATACTCCGCTGTAGCCGCTACAGCAGTCTGGGCAAGCGCAGCCGCAAACTCGTGCTGACGCTGCTCTACATGGTGCAAATGACGCTGGCGTATTTCGCCATGCTCGTCGTCATGATCTACGACACGGGACTCTTTCTCGCTTTGATTTTGGGCTTTGGCGTTGGCTTTGCGCTCTTTAAAAGCGACAAGACGCTCAGCGGCAAGTCGTCGGGCATGGTGCCCGCTGCGTGGCGCTTTGACGACACGGACTCGCTCACCGTGCTCTCGATCGGAGGCATGATGTGCATGCAAAACTGCGGCAACACGGTCCAGAACGCGCTCGAGACCGTTCCGGGCGTGCACCGTGTCTTTATTGGCTTTACCGAAAAGTGCGCTTACGTCTCGGGCACGGCGACGACCAAAGCGCTCTGCAGTGCGATCGAGGACTGCGGGTTCGAGGTCCACGTCGTGCGACCGCCCAAGGCCGAGACACCGGCGGGCTACGGCGCTGCCTTTCACTTGGCCTAACCCATCATCTTGTTAACTTTTTTTAATAACGACGACATCTTCTGCACCTGTCGATTGCGTCTCGCAAAAAAAGCTGAGTACGAAGAGGGCTGCGTGTAAAATTGGCCAGCGCCTAGTCGTAGTGGGTTATTCGTCGGGTGACCCAGGACAGCTCGCGTAGCTCGAGCGACCGGTAGAGCATCAAGAGCTTGGACGACGGGAACGGCGAGAAGGTTTCTGCGATGACCTCGATCGTAAGCATCAAACCACTCGCGGTGCACACTACTGTCGCATCAAATGTTGCGATCTTGACCGTGGGCTCGACAACGCACCCCGGTGCGCTGACCTGTAAATCTTTGATCTGAAAGGTCTGAAAGATGTTGCGCTGCATCGCAAGCATCCGGGCGCTCGTCTCGTCCTGCACACGCACTTTGACCGCCTGTAGGAGCTGTTATACGGCGGCTTGACGCTGCTGGTCGTATGCCTGTCGATTGCACGCTGCATCTTTGCGCTTGCATTTGCGCCATTCGGAGCGTCGTGGCATGGCCATAGTATTTCCCGGCCGTTGGCGGACTAGAACCGCGGCCTGAAGCTAGTGAGCCATCGGAAACATCGTTGCCTCGAGAACTAAAGTTGCATGGGAGCACGTGCCGGCTTATTAGCTCGCACGCCTCAAGCTTGGCATCGTATGCACCCTAGCACTTGGGACCTCTACCGCAGTTGCCCTCATCGCTCTGCCGCAGTTCCCCTCATCGCTCTGCCGCGTTGACTTGCGTTTGGTTCGCCTGAGCATTGCTGAATCTATTATAGCTGCTCTCGCCGTGAAATACTGTACATCGCTACAGTCTTGTGAGGGCTGCTGATCGATGCGAGGCCTTTCTATCCTAAATAGGATTCTAGTCCTACTTTGACGCACCGTTTTGTCCGAAATGAAAATGGGGAACGGCTATTTTTTTTCGTTATCTCTCTCGCACTTGATTAATATATACCTATGAATAAAAGGGGTTGGCGCGCACCAAGATACGCGAGTTTGCACATTCGCATGCATGGCAACTTCAAGCTCAGATCTCATAGGAACAACAACGCAATAAGATGTTTGGGTTCACGTCGCCGTCCGCGTCGATCGCGATGCCATGGCCACCGTCGGCCGACGCGCTGCCGCCGCTGGACCTCGCTTCGCCAGCCCTCGACCACGCGCGCGGCACGCGGAACGTCTACAAGTTTGGTGGCACCTCGGTGGGGTCGCCGGACCGCTTGTTCCAGCTCGTGTCACTGGTCAAGGCCGAGCGCGGTCGCGTGATCGCGGTCGTGGTGTCGGCCATGGCCAAGAACACGGACTTGCTGCTCGACGCGGCGGCGCTGGCGGCGGCTGGCAACATTGACGCTGCGCTCCTTCTCATCGACCGCGTCCAAGCCATCACGGTGCAGAACGCCAACGTGACGCAGACGCGCATCTTGGGCGACGGCCACGCATCGTTTGCCGACATGACGG
>NW_012157445.1:0-2537 GCF_000151545.1 Saprolegnia parasitica CBS 223.65
CCGACGAGATCAAGGCGTACGGCGGCAACATCCACGAGCGCATGTCGGGCGCGCTTCCGCAGATCGTCGCGACGCTCTTCAAGTTTATCATTGGCAAGAAGGTCTACACGTCGGGCAAGTTTGTCACGCACAGCGGCGACCGCGCGGTCAAGTGCGCGGTCAAAGCCAACTCGGGCGTCCTCTTCCCGCTCGAAAAGTCGTTCATGTTCATCCACAAGCCGACGACGTTCATCCGGTACGACGACATTGACTACATTGAGTTCCAGCGCTACGCGGGCCAGTCGGGCACGTCGGCGTCGCGCAACTTCGATCTGCTCGTGAGCTGCCGCGCGGTGGGCCAAGAGCTCGCGCACGAGACGCTCTTCTCGGCCATCGACCGGCGCGAGTTTCCGGAGCTCTCGCAGTTTTTAACGTCCAAGAAGCTCAAGATCCGCAACCTCAAGGAGACGCAGGCGACGGCGCCGGCCAAGCGCGGCTACGAAGAGATGAACGAGGCGCTCGGGCCCGAAGAAGGCGAGGTCGACGAAGAGGAGGAAGAAGATTCGGACTTTGGCCCGGGCGCCGAGTCGGACGAGGACGGCTCGGAGGACTTTTCCGACGAGAGTCTCAGCGGCAACGACGAGGAAGAGGACGAGAACGACGATGGCGAAGCCAAGAAGACGGACAAGAAGAAGAAGGACAAGAAGAAGGACAAGAAGAAGGCCAAGAAGGCCAAGACCAGCGGCGGCTCGGACGACGAGGCAGAGTAGGACGTTAATCTATCGAAACACACCAGTTGGATGCATCATTAAAGGAGAAAGGGTCTCATCTCGACGGGTGGCTGACGTCGCTGTTTTTCGAGGCAAGCGTCTCTTGACCCGCAACGACCTTACGGCGCTCCTTGCCTGGCGCACGACGAAGGAGCTGAGGCGATCGTTGTTCCGGCGTCCATCGCACGTACCGGTACTGCAGAGCTGATTAACGCGATCAACATCCCATCTACCGAGGAGGTGCGAAGACTCGGGTAGCATGTGTGCTATCCTTTGAGCGATTCGTCTGCCAGTGGGCCATGGGACTTGGTGTAGGAAGCCTGTACCTCTGCGATGTCGAGCTCCTGCTGCGATGCCCTCTCTCCGAGAGTTTGCTGGATCGGAACGCGGGCACGTGATTGGCCAACGAGGTCGACGAGGTGGCCAATCAAATGTCGAATAACGGATCTTGACGGTATCGATTGAGGGACGCCCCGCTTGTCCCTTTTGCAAGATGTTTTTAGCGAATCCATCCAACGCTGGGACGGGTTTGATTGAAACATGCAATTTTTACAGAGTTAGATACGCTGTAGCCGCTAGTGCCCAAGTCGGTGCAGCTGAGCCTCCAGGTCCCGGATTTGTTTCATGAGCTCTTGGGTGCGTCGGTAGAGTGCGCTTGTCGAGAGTCCTTCGATGGTGGTTTGCAGCTCACGGACCGCCGTCGCGTTGGCTTCTTGGGCGGCTTCGGCCGTGACCGCCCGCGTCTCGACCGCCGTCATGTCGCTCTTGGCTTGTGTCTGCTGTGTCTGCAGCGACTCTTCCAAGGCGGCTACGCGTAATGCGAGGCTCGTTGTCTCCTCCTGGAGCTTTGTCTTGGCCTCTGCGAGCGCCGACTTGTCCGACGAGAGCGCGTTGACATTGGCCGAGAGATCGCTGATGGCCGACATGAGCTTCAAAATCTTGTTCTCGAGGCGCAGCTCGTTCGATGCGGCGCGGGCTGCTGCGGCGTCGGCTTGCGCTTTGAACGCCTCGTAAGCCTTGCGTTCTGCCTCGAGCTCTGCGGCTGCGACCAGGTCTGGCGGTGCCGGTGGGTCACCGAGACCCACCTCAATGTCGCTGTCAAAGTCCGTGTCTTCCATCAACGGCCCAGGGAAGATGGTCCACTGACTCACTTCGTCGACGTCGCCGCAAGCAAGGCAGACCACACGGCGGCCACGCACTGCGTCTTCGTACTTGGCTCGGAACTCGGCGCCCTTGGCTGCGAGGGTGGCACTGGCATCGGCCAGCGCCTTCTTGTGGTCGGCCGAGAGGCGGCGCGTGACGTTCGCTGACGTCTCATGCGCTGTCACAAGATCGGACTGCAGAGCAGAGACTTCTTGCTCGTGCTGTGCGGCCTGCACCTTGAGCGTCTTCTCGAGACTCGCTTGAAGCTCCTTGACGTTGTTGTCGAACTTCGACTGTGCAGCAGCAAGCGCCGACACACAGGTTGCAGCCGAATGCTCCGACGCTTCGAGTGATGCCTCCAGATGCTCAGCGGCGTCCTGCGAGGCTCGAAGTTGATCTTCGAGAGTTTCGAGATCGCTGTCGTGCTGGGCACGGGCAAGGACAAGCTCCGAGGCGCTAGTCTTGGCCGTGTCCTGCGACGCGTCGAGACTCGCCTGGAGGTTGACGACCTGCGCTTGGAGAGTAGCAACTTCCGAACGCAGCTCTTCGAGGATCGCCTCGGAGATGGCCGTCGATGTCGCGCCAGCTGGCTTGACATCCGTCGTGGCACTGGACGGAGCAGGTGCAACGCTCGCCACCGGTTCG
>NW_012157446.1:0-2537 GCF_000151545.1 Saprolegnia parasitica CBS 223.65
TTGGCGCACACGGTCAGTTTGCCTTTGGCACGATGTCGCGCATGCTGACGACCAAGCAGCTCCAGTACGACATGGACGACGAGAGAGCCGCCGCGTCGTCGCCGAGAGCGGGCGAGCAGCGACGAAGGCGGCAGCGGCAGCGCGACGCCCAGCGCCGTCATCGCCAAGTCATCGCCGATGAGATCCACGAGCTGCGCCACACCGCCGCCTGGCTGCGAACGTCGCTCGCGAAAGCCAACGTGCGGCGCCCGTTGACATGGAAAGAAGTGGCGTTCGCGCTGGCCGAGACGCGCAAAGAGAGTGAAGAGGAGTACAAGGCGCTCCAGCACGACCTGCGCCGGTGGCAGCACCTCTCGTCCATCATGTTCCAGTGGGTGAAGCAAGCCAGCGAGGCTCCGGTACGGCGCGATGGAATGCTTGTCAACCAAAGTATTCGCGTAGTGCTACCAGCTGCAAGAGCAGCGGAATTGGCGGCACCGGTCGCTCTTGTCAGACCCGAATGCGCGCAAGATGGGCTACGACTGGATCATGAACCAGATGTACTACAACCTCCCGCGCACCTTGGCCGAGACGGGACTCCCAGCGTCGACGGAAGCCTACTTCTCGTTTGATGTTGTCGACGTGGACGACCCGACGCAGACCGTCGTGGTCGTGAGTCAGTTTCCCGTGCCCGGGAGCTTTGAAGACACGAGCTGCATCATGGAGAGCCGCTTTGACAGAGCCCACGCCCTCCAGGTAGGTCTCCGATGCAAGGACGATCGACACAGGGGTGGCACAGGTGCTCGAAGTCCCCGACAACGACACTCGCTACGTGCGCTTCGTGTACAAGCCCGAGTGGCAACAAAACACCATCATCCGGGTCGTCCGCGAGCCGTCGCGCCTCATCTTCCTCACGCAGTCGATCCAAGAAGACGACGTCCATGGAGGCGGGGGTGGCCTCACGCGCTACTGGTCGAGTTGGTGCGATCGGTTTCCTGCATGTACATGTATACATCAAAAATGCCTAGGTCCATCGTCGAGCGCGTCAGCAAGACGTGCACGCTGGTCAAAAATCGGTACTCGAGCGCAGCCTGGGAGACGGACGCTGGGTACGTCCCGCTGGAAGCCAACGCGTCCGTACAAGAGCTCATGCGGACGCACCCGACCAATTGGTTCGACAAGCACCGACAGTCGCGCTACGACACCTGGCGCCGAGGCTTTGAAGAAGATGTTGTCGACGTGAGCACTCGGCTGGCGACCATGCAGTAAGTTGTCCATAATGCCACAAGTCGTACCATGGACCAGTCGCCGACACTCGTCGGTGTAAACATGTAGCAACGTCATAGGCTGCATCCATCGTCTACGCTCAACTATTAGATGTGGGGAAGCTGAGAGTCCAATTCTAGTCAACGAGCTGGGCTATAGGCTAGTGTCTATGTCGACTTTGCAATAAATAAGCAACTAGCGTGCATGCCCCGCCGCATCCATTCAATGGCGTGGGTGGGAGGTAGTACAACGAAAGATTTCAAGAGTCTGTGGCCGACAGCATATTATGCCCCCCCACCGTTCGCCATCATCCAACCAGCTCATGCAACCCACTTGTCCTTTGGGCGTTTGATTGGCCAAAATAAGTTCTTATGTCATAGTGCTTGTTACGACCTTCATTCTCGACCAATCCCGTTGCGGCAAAATTCGAATCAGGTCGAAATTGCCCTTCCAGTTGGATCCAACGGGTGCATCGACGAGGCGTGGGCGCCGCCTTTGCTTGGCGACGTGGATGGATACGAGTTACGACTCAAATCGCTGGTTGATCTACTAATTACGTCATCCACGGTGTTGATTGCGGTTTTCGTCGTCTGCGCTGTCGCAACGGCGGTCGACCACACGTCCAGCTGCGCGGCCAAGTGCAACTTGGTTTTGGTTTGTCCAAAGCCCACCGTTTGTAAACATTTTGCGACCGTCGATCGCGGATCTATCGGCTGGTCATTTTCAGATTTGCCACCATGAAGTTTGCATCCACCGTCCTCGCGCTTCTCGGCGCCGTCGTCGCCGAGCGCAAGACGTTCACGGCCTACACGCAGCCCATCACACTCGAGCAAGGCGGCATCAGCAACGCGTTCCACGTGCTCAAGATCCCGAAAGGCCCAATCGCAGTGTACCGCTTCGCCGGCGACATTGTCGAGATCGCCGCCGACGGCACGGTCATCCCGACGCCGACGTACGATGCGTACCTGCACCACCACGTCGTGGGCTCGCGCCACCAGCGCTACGCCAACCAAGAAGGCAAGTGGACGCCCATGAAGCCCAAGGGCGCGTACCGCGGCGTCGGCTTTGGCGCGGGCACCGAGGCGCGCGGGACGCCCCAAGAGTTCCACTACCCGTACGCCTTCTTCACGACCGAGGGCGAGGACGAGTGGATCGCCAACGTCCACATCCTCAACACGCGGCAGATGTCGCCGGCGCAAGCGCACCGGTGCCTCGAGTGCCCGTGCACGGCCGAGGACGACTTCTCCAACGGAACCATCAACGGCGTCGAGAACCCGCACGAATGCAGCCCC
>NW_012157447.1:0-2536 GCF_000151545.1 Saprolegnia parasitica CBS 223.65
AGCCGTGCTGGTACGCAGTGATGAGGCGGAGGAGGACCGGGTTGCAGAGCGTCGCGTCCATCAAGCAGATGTCAAAGTGGCCGAGATTGCACACGCTACTGCCGGCGGATTGTTCTTGGATGTGATTGGTTGGATGGCAATACGAAAGACGTTCATTCCTGTCGCGAGCGCCAACATATATAGGTATATATATGAACGTGTTTCGCGTTATCTTCGTTGTTACAAAGAGTTTGCATACGTAGAGACTAGCCATCTCCTTCTTCTTTATTCACTCGCCAGGCCGTGGGTGCGCAGGCACGGCGCGGGGCTAGTCTTGCTCTTCTGTGGTCGTCCGGGGGCGCTTGTGGCCGCGGGTGAGGCCCATGACGACTCGACGAGCGCCAACATGGATCAATAATCCAAGCAAGGGAATGAATTGGATCCCAAGCTAGCGAACAAGCGAGTTCATGGTCTGTCTCGTAGCCTATTACGTTGCTAAGACTCTAGCATTCTAGTCTGTGCACCTCGACGGCCGCTTGCGTTAATGACGTGCTTATCTCGGACGCATTTCCCGGCTTGTGTGCGGCCGATGCCATTATTATGGGCCCCAGTATCGCGGCATCCACATCACGACGTCACGCCTTTTCATACGGTGGAGTTGAAAGGGGTCCCTACTGAACTTCCGGTAGAGAATCGCGACTCGATAATGCAGTCGGACGTTTTTGTTTTCATTGGCGAAGTATGTACACAAGGAGGTGAGGGTGATTGACGTAACACATCACAATTGTCGGCGTGTTCTGCTCGAAACTTCACGTAGCCAAAGCAGATGAGGCTCTTGGTGAGGCTGTGTTGTCGTGATGCGACTCGTGGTACGACGCCACTCGACACTCCGTTTGATACGCCACGTACTCGGCGAGCGCAACAAACCGCCGCACGTGGGAGTTACCGCGGAGGGCGCCCACGACATTGACACCAATCGAATCGAGATACAAGAGGACGTCGGTCGAGCTATGTCGCAGGGCCGACGGCGCAACCGTCGGCGTCACTTCCACAACCTCGCAGAGATACCGCACGACCTCGAGATGCTCTCGCCCGACGGCTTCGTCCAGCGCAGCAGGCGAGCACCCGTCGCTTCGGTGCGTATGCAAATAGGCCACGAGGTCGCAGTTGCCAGAGGCCGCGGCAGCGTCCATAACACTCCGTGTCCATTCACCAAGTTCTTGTTCGTGGAGGTAGCGGACGACCTCCAAATGGCCTTCACGCGCCGCGCGCTTCGGCGCGTCGTCGAGGATGGGTGCCTTCATGACGCTGTGCAGATAGCGCACCACGGCAACATGGCCGCGCTCGGCTGCCTGCGCCAAGGCATGAATAGAGGCCATTTGGTCGCAGTGCTCGTGCAAGAAGATGATGACGTCCAGATGCCCGAGGCTGGCAGCACCGTTCATCGCACGCTCCGTACAGCCTTCGTTTCGGTGGGTCTTGAGGAACTGGACGACTGCCAGATGGCCGTTGGTTGCCGCCATATCCATGGCCATATGGGAGCACGTAAAGTGCCCGGCGTTGTGCAGCCAAGTCACAAGATCCAGTCGACCAAACTTCGCACATGTGTCCATGTACTCGTGGGACCAGAGCTGGAGCGGATGCAATAGTTCAATGATGGCATTGTTGCCGCCCGTGAAGGCGGCGACGATGACGGATATGGGAAGCAAGTTGTCGGGGTGCGAAGCGCGCTCGTATGCGAGCAGTCGTTGACAGCACTCAAAGTGACCGCGCCACGCAGCCAGCTCCAGCGCTTCGACTGACGAGATCCCATTAGCCAAAATGTATTCGACGACGTCGTCATGGCCGAGCGTCGCGGCCAGCTTGAGCGAGTTTTCGAGGTCCATGTCGGGAAAGTGTGCGTGGACCAGCTGCAGTTTCTCGAGAGGCGATCTTGAGGCCGCGAGTTCGAGGGACGGCACACGACCAATCCCGCGTTCGGCGAGGTACGTCGCGACTTTCTTGTGACCATGTCTCACAGCAATATCGTATGCGTCGTGTGGCCACAGCACGGTGGTTGCTCGGACAAAAAAGTGAACGGTTGGGAGGTGGCCGTCCGCAACGACGCTTTTCATGTACGTCTGCAATTCGTGCGGCCCGCGCTCTTCGTAGAGCTGTTGCACGACATGTACGCCTCGGCTCTGAAGCGCCATTCGCGTCGAGAGACGCAAGTCGTCATTGTCTTCAAAGCGGTCGTACTGGCCGTAGTGCGACGCCACTTTGCGCACCATCGCGGCCCATGACGAGGCGTCACCACTGGTGCCCATGGCAGCCGCACGCAACGGGTGGTCGCCGGTTGCCGCCGCATGCAGCGCAACGCACGGAGCCAGCGGCGGGTAGAGTTGCATGAGGCCAATGGCGCCGTCGAGGCCATGACGCGCCAGCCACGGCGCGAACCGGTCGCCGAACGCTGCGACTTGCTCCGTGAGATTGGACGACGCAAAGATGAGCGGGTCGTCGCGGAAGCCGAGACTGTCGGGCCACCAGCCGTGCTGGTACGCAGTGATGAGGCGGAGGA
>NW_012157448.1:0-2530 GCF_000151545.1 Saprolegnia parasitica CBS 223.65
GCTCGCGCCCGTGGCCATGGGCATGGTCGCCGCCGTCCTCTACCTCTATCGCTTCATCTACGGCGAGGTTGTGAACGCGATCCCGCTTAACGGTGGCAGCTACAACGTACTGCTCAACACGACGAGCAAGCGCCTCGCGTCGATTGCGGCCGCGCTCGGCATCCTCTCGTACGTCGCGACAGGTACGTCATAGCCGCACGTTGCATGCCTGCACGCGTCGTATGGTAGGCGTCGTCTCGGGCACGTCGGCCTGCACGTACCTCGCGTCGCAAGTGCCCGGCCTTGCGATCGTGCACTCGAGCATCGCGCTGCTCTTACTCTTTGCCGTCCTCGCCATCGTTGGCATCAGGTGCGATCCGTTCCCCGCTCGCCTATTGCATCCACTACGTAGCGAGAGCGCGGTCGTCGCGCTGCTCATCTTTACCGTGCACACGATCACGCTCGTCGTGCTCTGCGTGGCATCGATCGTCTTTGTCATCCGCGACCAAGGCGCGATCTTGAGCAGCAACTACCAGGCGCCGTACCCCGACATCAACATGGCCGGGCAATGGTAAAATGACGCACCTTTTCGTCGCATCGCACCACAGAAATGACGTTCCTAGGATCGACGGGAACGTCTGGACGGCGCTCTTCTTTGGCACGTCGACGGCGATGCTCGGCATCTCGGGCTTTGAGACGTCGGCGCAGTTTGTCGAGGAGCAAGCGCCCGGTGTCTTCCCCAAGACCCTCCGCGTACACCTCGACAATGTCAATAGCCTTTCACAGCGCCTCGTATAGAACATGTGGTGGGGCGTCGTCATCTTCAATCCGCTCATCTCGTTTCTGGCACTCGGCGTGCTTCCGCTCGAAGCGATCCAAGTCCACAAGAACACGGTGCTGGCTGCGATGGGCAAGGCCGTCGGCGGCCCCGCCTCGAGGCGTGGGTCGCGCTGGACGCGTTCGTCGTTCTCTCGGGTGCCGTGCTCACGTCCTACGTCGGCATCACGGGTGCGTCCAGTATCTACCTGATAGTGTATCAACGTATCAAGTGACCAGGCCTCGTGCGACGCATGGCGTACGATCGGATTCTACCGGCGTTTCTGCTGCACACGAATCGCTGCCGCGGGACGAACCACAACATCATCCTCTTGTACTTCGCCATTGCGTCGTCGCTCGTCCTCGCTTTGCATGGACAAGTCGACCTCCTCAGCGGCGTCTATACCTTCGCGTTTCTTGGTCTCATGGTCATGTTTGGCATGGGCTGCATGCTGCTCAAGTTCAAGCGCGCCGACTTGCGCCGGAACGTCATTGCGCCGTGGTGGAGCTGCATCGTCGGCGTCCTCCTCATGCTCACGGCGCTCGTCGGCAACCTCCTCGGTGACCCGACCGTGCTCACGTACTTTGCCTTGTACTTCCTCGCCGTCCTCCTGCTCGTCGAGATCATGTTTGAACGCGTCGTCGTCCTCCGCTTCCTCAAGTACTTTGTCGAGTATTGGACCCCGTCGTCGGCGCCAGGTCACAGCGCGGGGCACCGTCTTCTCGACGACGACGCGTCCGTGCTCTCGCCCGACGAGCACACGGGGCCGCTGAGCCCGCGTGGCCCGGGGTACGAGCACGCGTGTCTCTTCCATTTACGAAGTATTGTTGGTTAGGACGTCGATTGCCAAGGTGATCCACGCGATCAATTTGCCGCCGATCTTCTTCTTCGCCAAGCAGCCGCACCTCCCGACGCTCAACAAGGCGATTCTGTACGTGCGCAAGAACGAGCAGACAGCGCACTTGTTTATCGTGCACGTGGGCAGTGGCCACCATGGCTTTGGCGACGTCGTGAGCCTCTTTGACCGTATGTACCCCAAGCTCCGCATCGACTTTTTGCGCATCGACGGTGGCAGCTTCGGACCTGCGGTCGTCGAGTGGATCTCGCGCAAGTACGAGACGCCCAAGAACCTCATGTTCATCAAGCAGCCCAACCACGACTGCGCCCACACGATCGCGTCGCTCGGCGGCGTCCGCGTCATCACGGGTTAAATGGTCCCTCAAGTCTCTGTTTCGATGCATAATATAGACGCCGTTGCATGTTACTAGTCTAGTACTAGTACAGCTGTATTTTCTGCGTTTTCCAGCCATTCCGCGAGCGAAACCAACCGACGAGTGGCCGCGTCCTCAGAGGCGCGGCCGTCGGTCATCCAGGCCGCGGCAGAAGGAGGCCTCGTCAGTCAACGCCTTCGCCTGCTGCGAGCCGCGCCATCAGACCAAGCGACACTGAGCGATGAGGAACTCATCGCCACGCTGTACAAGACGACGTATCCGAGGAAGACGACGACATGCACCAGCCAGACAACAACAAAAACAACGGTCAGGGGGACCACAACCAGCATCAGATCCAACACAGAACCAACATGAGCACCGAGCACAGAGCACAGAGCACAGAGCACAGAGTACAGAGCACAGAGCACAAATCAGCCAGCCGCCGCCGCCACCGCCAACGCCATCAGCCATCAACCTTCAGCAACAAGATCCATATCATCCGACCCCGAAACCCACCAAACAA
>NW_012157449.1:0-2528 GCF_000151545.1 Saprolegnia parasitica CBS 223.65
CCAGCTGGCTGGCGTCATCGGCGTCGTTGTGCACTTGAAGTTGCTTGACGTGTCGATGGCGCAGAGCGTCGTACCGTCGAAAGAGAGATGCGTGAAGCCGGTGCCGACTTCGGTCCACGCGGATGTCGCCGCAGTAGTCGGCGCCGGGGTGTCCACGTCACCGCAGCCACCCCGCATGATGGGCGATGCGGCGGTGGCGACCGCCAGTGTCACAAGGAGCACGTATGCAAGCATCAAAGACAATTCAGAAATGAAGCCAACGATATTAGACGTCGCGATCCATTATCTGACCTCACGAGGCACCGCTGGTGTATCTCTCGAGGCCAGATAATCGTTCCAGATGAGCAAATCATCTGCAGAACGACAGACAATGCGACACACTCACTCTTAAACCATGGTGCGTCTACGCAATCAGTACGTGTGCCCTTGAGTGCGTACACGGGGAGCACACGGGTAGCCATCTCGATGGGGAATTCAATTTGAGGTTTATGCATCGCGCTATACTTGAGAGCCATGTCGCCTTCCCAGCTCCCATCTATTCATAAGCGACGCTTACGTCATAGTTTCGTACGCTTTCGTCATTGCCCCTCATCTTCGCCTAACGTTACCATCTTCGCGGCGTCCGTCTCGCATCCAGATTGCACATTTGCGAAGACGATATTTTCGTCATCACAAATCTGTGCGAATAAAAATTCGCACGATTTTCTATCCAGTTACGAACTGGATACGACATGGAAATGTAAAATGAAGGTGTTTTGGAGGTCTTCCAGGATCTCGTGAGGCCAGATAATCAATTCAGGTGAGCAAATCACCTACAGTACGACAGACAACACACACGGTGGTACACTCGAAAACCATGGTGCGTCTACGACAATTTACTCTCGAGTGCGCCAGGCACTCTAAGCTTAAGGTCAATTAGAGTAACTCTCGGCAGCGGCTTTTTGAAAAAATGGTCTATCAGAAGCTGTTCCAGCGCATCTCAATTTTTGCTTGTGAAAAGACCTGAGTTTTGGGGACGCATTTCAGCTCGATTTGGGGTCTCTGGCGTCGGTGCAGCACAAATGTTGCAAGTCAGAGTCAAATAAAAGCATGGATTTCATTGGCTAGATAGACAACGAACATTTATTGGTGAGCATCACTTGCTCCACGACGCCTCATCAAGCTGCCGTCGTGCTCACACTGTCGCTGCCGTCATACCTGGTAGGTGCACTGCACTCCGCACCGTAGCGCCACGAGCTGGACAAGCTTATCTCTGATGTGCGTCCGTGGGCCCGGCCGGATAGATCAGAATCAAGCATCGCATGACGGCTTGTACGGCGACGATGGCCGTCGTCGCGTTGACGGCGAACTACTGAGCATGACCCGCGCCAAGCGCCCGCCCATAACGATATCCGCAGTTGCTATCGTAGTTAAAGATCAAATCTATCTATGCTGATGCGTTCACCACCCCGCCTGAGGTAAAGCGCTCTTGGGCGGGCTGGCGTGTCGTCGCACCCTCGTCGCCACCGCCGCCTCCATGCTCATCGTCCTCCAAGTCGCCTGCCACTATGTATAAAACACTACGTATTATGACTGATTTATACAACGACTGGACTGGAACCCATTTAAACTTGGCACTACGTAGTATAGTGTAGTAAAAATGTGGTGACGTGCCGGTGCAACGTATACACTAGCCTTTGCAATGCGTTACCAGGAAGTCGCCGAGGACCATCGGCATGGCCAACGATCGATCTTGGCAGCTAGTACCGTAAGCGTCCATGAGTCGTCTTGTTGCGGCAACTGCCACCTTGATCTGAAACGGCCATGGCTACGGCGGTTGGCGCCGCCAAGGCCAAGACCAAAGGCAAGCGGCTGCTCCAGGAAGTCTTGAATGCCCATGGCGACATTGAAACCTCTGAGGAAAAGGCATCGGCGCTCGCCAACTGGAACAAGCGCAAGACCCTCGCACAGGCCAGCGGCGGTTGGCAATGGCGGTCTGGCGACTCGCCGTATCTGCTGCCGCAGCACAAGATCGACCCTTCCAAGGTCGCGATTGAAGTCGCGAGTTTAGTGCACATTGGAAAAGAAATGGACGCGTTCTTGGCCGCGGCGTCGCCGTCGAGCAAAGCCAAGCCCCCGCCCCCCCGCCCCCCAAAGTCTGCAGCTGGAGGCACGTGATACCTCTTTTCGACATTCTTGTCATTGTATGCCGTGTCTAGTCTCTTGCACAAAGGCAAACTCTACGTTTGCTCCAACGTTCTTCGCACGGAACCTGAGCTCGTGGGCCGCCGATGTCCGTGGCACGCCCCGACCTGCCGCGCCCCAACGCACGTCGAGCCATCGGCCAAAATCACAGTGCCCAACGACATGGCTCTCTGTCTTCCTTGCTATGCGGTAGCGCATGTCGGGCAACCCAAGCTGCAGCAGACACCAGTTGTTATTGACATTCTCCGACTGCCCGGCGTTCGCATCACGGACGCGCAGACCGTCGTCGATCAGTCGGCCAACGCCACGAATGCGGCTACAAAGGCGATTGGCGTCGTATATAG
>NW_012157450.1:0-2526 GCF_000151545.1 Saprolegnia parasitica CBS 223.65
GCTGGCCGCAGTACTGCAGCAGCGTCGACGCAGTCGTCTTTGTCGTGGATGCGACCGGCCGCCGTAGCCTCGGTGCGGCGCGGGACGCATTGCACGCGGCGTTTGCCGTCGCCCGTCCATCTCGATGCCTCATCGTGGCCAACAAGATCGACCAGCCCGACTGTGTCGATGCGTTGGAGCTGCTCGAGATCCTCCGACCGGGCGATGTATTTGGCACGTCGTGGAGCTACTGCGCGGTGAGCGCAACGCAAGGCGACGGCCTGCGGCAGTGTCTCGCCTGGCTCGCCCACGAGCCTCTCGACGACGGCGCGCTGCTCCAGATGCAAGACGACGATGATGACAACGACGCCAATGAAGAGGAGGCGCGGGAGGATTGGATCTGGATTGGATCTGCCACCCACTTGCCCGGGTCGCTGGAGGTCTACTATACCGACATTCCGCTCTAAGCAGCTTGGATAAGACTGAGACTTATGTTTCTGGTGAGCAGCTTCGAAATGGAAGTGGCAAGCACGACGTGAAGCGACACGTGCATTCTCGACACTGTGCGCCGAGATCTCCGCTTCGATTCAGCCGACGATGTGTCGGCGCCGACCGAGGATTTTCGCAGAGAAGACAAAGAACGGGTGGGCGGAACGTGGCTGCCAACGCCAGGAACTCGTATTGCGACCTGCTCGATTGGCCAGGATTAGCTCAAAAGAACCAGAAGTCCTGTGGCATGTATGGTGAGGAAGGGCGGTTCAACACTCGGCTGCAGATTGGTGGGTATTGTGGCTTCCTCTTCCTTCGAAGGTAGTAGTACTTCGGGTTCGAATCGCGTACTATGATCGAAGACGGTGAATTCATGGCTGACGAGAAGCTCTGCGAAGATGCCATGTCCCTGCTTCAGGTGGCGGTTGTACGCGGAGTATCTGGCGATGTGGGCGCTTGACGACGGCTGTGTCAGCAGTTGATCTTTTGAGGTGGGCCTTCATGATTGGCTGAAGCAAGCAGCCAATCCCCGACGAGGCATTTCGACACGGCAATCGGTGATTGGATCCACGGCGCAGGATCGTGGAGGCGTTGGATTGGCGCTTTGTAGAGTGCCATGGCGCCAAGAAAGCATATCGGCGATGGTCAGATACCAAACACCACTGTCAGATAGCAACAGCACATCATGGGCAACCTTTACGCCAAGCTTCGCCACGTCATGGATCGCTTCGCGGGGACAAAGCGCCGCATCATTATGCTCGGCCTCGACGCGGCAGGCAAGACCACGATTCTGTATCGCCTCAAGCTCAACGAAACCATGCACACGCTGCCAACGATCGGCTTCAACGTCGAGACGTTCACATACAAGAACGTCGAGTTCACAGCGTGGGACATTGGCGGTCAAGACAAGCTGCGCGCGCTGTGGAAGTACTACTACCAAAATACGGACGCTATCATTTTCGTGGTCGACGCCACCGACCGTCACCGGATCGATATTGCCGCCCACGAGCTCGCACGCATGCTCCAAGAAGATGAGCTTCGCGATGCAAAGCTACTTGTGTTTGCCAACAAGCAAGATTTGCCGGGTGCCATGTCGGCCGGCGATGTCGCACGCCACTTGAAGCTGGACCAAGCGACCAAGAACCCGACGTTTGTGCAGCCGTGCTCGGCCGTTGGTGGCACAGGGCTCTATGAAGGCCTCGACTGGGTGAGCAAAGTGCTTACCCAGCAGCAGTAGCCTCCTTATTCATCTAGTTTTTAGTTGTATTGCATTCCAATTACATTTACCTCGAGCATTTTGATTGGCTTTGATCGAGGGACGTATGTTGTTCGTCCAAAGTGATATGTACAACTTGTATGCAGGTCTAGAAGCGTCGTTTGTGGGTGTTGAAGAAAAGCCAACACTATGGATAGCACCGTGGAAGGCGTCTAGAAGCTGTATGTTTCTTGTGGCCATGGACGGGCTCAAAGAGGCGGGCCGCCACGTGGGATCAACGCAACGGAGTGGATTGGCCTACTAGAAAATAGAAGCACCAATCAAACGCGTTCTTTTATGCACGACGCGGCCGGATTGGCTACTTGAAGATCGCGCGCCAAACGAGAGCGAAACATGCTCCCAAAAGGCGGCCCCCGGCACCACGGCCGTCGATATCGAAGCGCCGCCGTTTCCTTCGAACGCTCTGACGACAACAAAGCCGCAGTCGCCAGCGCTGGCGAACGCTGTCGTGGCCATCAAGCGTTTCTAGAACGAGCGGCTTAAACCGCTAGAGCGAGATGGCGGATCGTTTTGAACCATCATTCTTGCCCATTGTATTTGGATCGCGTCGGGAGAGATTAAACGACGTGCTTGTACATGTCTATGCTCGACAGGGACCTTCATTGAAAACAAGCATCACGGTCGCGCCCGATAATCAACCTGCGGTTCTCGCGACTTATCTTTGGTCGAGTTGATTCAGGTACTACTCCGTCCTGGACTAGTCCACCGCATATGTTCTCGTTCAGAAAGCACCTCTAACAGGTCGAGCCTCTTCCGTCCCACGCTCTACAGCACCCAGCATA
>NW_012157451.1:0-2524 GCF_000151545.1 Saprolegnia parasitica CBS 223.65
ACTTTGATGGAGGAGCCGGTGGCCTTGCGCACCCGCGCCGATGACCGGCGGCTCGCCGTTGATGAACTGGAGGATCATTTTGTCGATGATTGCGGCCGTCGTGGTGTCCGGTGCGACCCACGCGAGCTGGTACCAGAGGACCGGTAGGCAGACCGCTTGCAAGATGATGGCCTTGCCGGCCAAGGTCGTCGACTTGTGTCGCCAGAGGAGCAACCGGTCACGCAGGCGGCTCAGTGCGTAGTCGCAGCGAGCGTTGCGCAGCAGGTTCGGAGCTACGAGAATGCCAAGCGCCTTGGTCGGCTTAGACGGCTGGACGAGCTGCAGCGTCGGCAGGTTGGGCAGAGGCGAGTGCGTGAGGACTTAAGTGGGGCGTCTGTAAAACAGACAAATATAAGCGAAAGCCTTGTGTTAGACTTTCTTCATTGTGTACACTCGGTTGGTACGTGATCTAAGCTAACGGAGAGGGGAGCGCGATCCGCGGGACAAAGTCACGTCGCGGCCCCTCGAGTTGAGCAAGGAGCCTAAGACGCCGACAAAGAACGGCTGTTCAAGCTCTTGAACGAGGCTGTGGTACAAGTGCAGTTGAGCGACACGTTTGACCACGGACTTGGTAGTGGTAGGTCGGCGCGAAAGACGCGATTGTTCCGGGCTCGCCAGACGTTGAACCAGACGCAGGCGTGGAGCACGGGCCAGAGGTAGCGGAGCGCGGCTTGTTGGACGCCGTCTTGGGCGTCGAGTAGAGGTAGCCCGAGTGCGTTGTCTGCAAGGTCACGCCCAATGGGACCGTGACCGCGTAAGCGTGCTCCACACTTGATAAAGTCGCAGTCGACGAGGAAGTGGAAGATGTCTCGTGCTCGGGGCAGGAGGCACGCTTGGTTGGCTTTGTCGAGTCAGTGCAAATGGGCGCGGACCTTGACTGCGTGGTGCATCGCTTGTTGCCCCCAAGTAGTTGGGTCTCGTTTGAGGAAAACACATTTTGTGCCATGTTACCTCGATTTGTATGGACTATCTCGCTGGTGCATTCTATTGTGGTGCGCGAGCTAGCCTCGTCGGGAGATTGAGCACTCGATTCATTGTGGGGAAAGCAGTACATCTAGTTCAGAGGAGCCAGGAATTTGGTTATGTTGGCGTAGCGTGTCATACGATGCGTCTCGATCAACACGACTCACAGTACATTGTAAACACGCTGATGAGTCGAAGGCTTCCTAATTTATGGGTGAAAGCCGTGGTTAAATTAATGCGCGTGTGCACTCGTGCAATCGGTGTCGATGAGACGATGTTGATCGCCACCCGCCGCGATGGTCTTGGGTGAGTGAGTACGAGTGTTGGCATTGGCATTTGCCTTTGACGCATGATGATTCCATCCAATGCTTTCGTAGCCGGCAACGACGAATTAGCGCGGGTACGCTTTAGTTGCTGAATTCTGCCGCCTGTGGCGATATCCACACCCCTTTACTTGCGGTCGGATTCGTGGGTGGTGAGACTCATATCTGTGCACTCTGGCAACCACATTATTACTCCAAGGGTATATCCTGAATGATTACATACCCTTGACAACTTCATGCGCTTGCGCGAACCTTTGCAATGACGTGGGCAGCATCCCCTCCCAAGTGGGTGTCTTTGTGGGTGTCGTCGTCGTCAGTACTTGCTCGTGAAAGGACCGTGACCCACGAGCCGTTCGTTGATGAGCGTTTTTGTTGGAGTGAGTCGATGTAGATATAGAAACGAGCGTTTCGTGCGGACATTGCGCTTGAAGTGCTCCGTCAGATGTTCGAAAGCGCATGGATGGAGCTGTGTGCACAGGGTACGCCATGGCGATACGGTCCACGCGTCATCAGCAAAGTTAGCTCGCACACCATGTTGTCCGAGCACTACATTTAGAGAGCGGCCCGCTTAGCTATGATGGAATCGAATTGCACCTGGACCAACACATGTGCGTGGACGCGTGGGAACAATCGCCTTTAACCCCTTACGTGATGAATCGAACGCGTCGGCCTGTCGCGATAACATCGCGGTCCTTCCCAATGATGAATGCAAACGATTACAAACAAGCAACTGAGTCTTCAGTTACAGCAAGGTGCCCTTGCCCCCACGCTTGATAGGGCTGTCCTTAGGTGTAAGAATCTGCTCCTACAGTACACAAGTCTTCCACGCAATAAAGCTTAGTCCAACATAGTACCGTCCAACCTTACCCAAGCACAGAACGTGAAAGTCGAAAACACGCCGCAAACCACGAGTGCCAGTTCTCATCCAGACACAGAGGATGGGTGAAGACGCCAACACACCGCGCGCGCGGAAGCTCGCCCATGACCGCGACGCCAAGCGACTTCAGCGACAAGCCTACATTGACGAGGTCTCGGCGCTCCGACAGTCCATCCTCGACCTCACGCGCCAGCTTTATGTGCTCCGCGGAACGCTCGTCGCATGGCAAGATGTCGCTCATGAGCTCCACCATGTCTCCGAGGTCACGCGTCTCGAGAACCAGCAGCTCCACGACCAAGTCGCGCAGTACCGACGACTCGCC